>NC_057745.1:30945808-31003123 GCF_004010195.1 Chiloscyllium plagiosum
GTCTCCTTCCTATCGGAAAGATGTTGTTAAACTTGAAAGGGTTCAGAAAAGATTTACAAGAATGTTGCCAGGGTTGGAGGATTTGAGCTACAGGGAGAGGCTGAACAGACTGGGGTTGTTTTCCCTGGAGCATTGGAGGCTGAGTGGTGACCTTATAGAGGTTTATAAAATTATGAGGGGCATGGATAGGATAAATAGGCGAAATATTTTCCCTGGGGTCGGGGAGTCCAGAACTAGAGGGCATAGGTTTAGGGTGAGAGGGGAAAGATATAAAAGAGACCTAAGGGGCAACTTTTTCACACAGAGGGTGGTACGTGTATGGAATGAGCTGCCGGAAGAAGTCGTAGAGGCTGGTACAACTGCAACATTTAAGAGGCATTTGGATGGGTATATGAATAGGAAGGGTTTGGAGGGATATGGGTCGGGTGCTGGCCGGTGGGACTAGATTGGGTTGGGATATCTGGTCAGCATGGACGAGTTGGACCGAAGGGTCTGATTCCATGTTGTACATCTCTATGACTCTATGTCGTTTAGCACCTGACCAGCTCAATCAGTAGTGCTGCTGTCAAGTCGTCTTGGTGATAGGCATTGACATCCCCCACCCAGTGTATGTTTTGCACTCTTGCAACTCTGCTTCCTCCAAGTGTTGTTCAACATGAAGATGTACTGATCCCTCAGCTGAGGGAGGATGACACATGGTAATCAGCAGGAGGCATCCTTGCCCATGTTTAACCAGAAGCCACTCATGGGGTCCTCAGTCAATTCTTCGGACACCGAGTGAAACTCCCTCCTGACTATGTGCAGAGGCCTCTACTGGGTCTGTCCAACCTTGGGATGGGACATTAGCCTTCCATACCATTAATCTTCCAAGTTATTTGCTGTATCTGCAAGCAAACATTTTGTGACACATGCAATGAGAAGACTGAGATACCCCTGCAGCTTGGAATTCCTCAATTGTCTCAGTAATACACTCAGTGTATTACAGCGTCTTATGTAATACACTGCTTTTTTATGTTTCCGACAAAATGAGCAACTTTACATTTTTCTTCAGTGATCTGTGAACATTCACTTTAAGGCTCATTTATGGTTCATTCATTCCAACTTCTACACATCTCAATATTCTTCCCTCTTTCTGTAGAGATGGACCAGGTGAAAGTGAGAGCAAGATGGAAACTGGAAGCAAAATGGGTTAAGTTTTCCAACTTCAGCCAGAAGTTGGAAGCAGTACCGATGCTATTGACGTCCTGGAGAAAGTGTCGCGGGAGGAGTCGCATGTCAGACTGGAACAAGGAGTGTTCCACACACCCTGCACCCATAGCGGGGATCCATGCAGGCACCCATAGCCATGCTCTGCAGTTGGAGAAAGTGAGACATAGCATTGAGAACCTCATTGGAGACAATCTTCTAGTTGCAAAAACACCCATCATCACGTAGAACAGTCACTTACCCCGTCCAAGTCATTCATTTATATTCATATATATATTCTGTATAATTTTGGTCCCAGCAATGATCCCTATGGCAGTTTACTGGCTCGGGTTTCCCATCCTGAAACAACACCCTTCCTATCCCAACTCTCTGCTTATTAGTTAGACATCTTCTATCCTCTAGGATCCTCATCCTCTAGGCCTCTAATTCATCAGAGTTTTGAAGAATGAAGGTTGATCATTTTGAAACCTATTAGATTTTTAGAGGCCTGGCAGGGTATTTGTTGAGAAAATGTTTCCTCTCGTAGAGGAATCTCAAACTAGGGACTTAGTTACAAAATAAGGGACACTCATTTATAACAGATTTGCAAAGGAATTACTTTTAGAGGGGAGTGAATGCCTGAATTCTCCATCTCAGAAAGTTGTGAAGGCTCAATCATTGAAGGAAGCTGAATGATTCTTGAAATATCAGGGAGTTGAGAGATATACGAGCTTGCATTATAGAGGAGTTGAGACCTGGGGCAGTACAGCTGTGATCTTATTGACTGGTGGAGCAGGTTTGGGGAGCCAAATGGCCTACTCCTGCTTCTGTTTCTTACACTCGCACAATGTGAAGATGTACAGAGTAACAAATGACTCTATGTTAGCCTGCAGTGTTGAAAAGCGTGGTGCTGGAAAAGCACAGCCGGTCAGGCAGCATCTCCTTGGATCTCCATCTCCAGCATCTGCAGTCCTCACTTTCTCCTATATTTGCCCACAATACATTATGGTGGCTCTCTGAGTAAAGACCAGCTACCCTACCATCCAGTCTGTACTTATAACTTTCATTATTTTAAATCAATCTGGTCAGAGATGTTACGACACACCTCTGGAGTAGATGGGACTTGAACCAGGCCCTTCTGGCTCAGAGATAGGGACACCCAAGAGCTATTTCTTTTCAGCTGCCTAACTGAAAAGCATGCTGAAAGGTTCTCCTCAATCTGTTAAATGGAAATACTCTCTATCAATAGGCATGCTATTCAGCCTATTTAGTACATTATAGACATAGAGTCATACAGTACAGATACAGGCCCTTCGGTCTGTTACGACACAGCAGCGAACCCTTCTGTTAATTATAATCAATCCTTCATAACAGGTCCAATCATCCCCGCTGACCAGATATCCTAATTTCATCTAGTCCCATTTGACAGCCTTTGGGCCTTTTAAATAAACCCTTCCTGTTCAGTACCCATCCAGATGCCTTTTAAACGCTGTAATTGTGCCAACCTTCACCATGTCCTCTGGCACCTCATTCCATCCACGCACCACCCTCAGCCTGAAAAGATTGTCCCTTCAGGTCCCTTTTAAATCTTTCCCATGTCACCTTAAACCTGCGCCCACCCTTTTGGACTCCTCTACCCTGGGAAAAAGACCTTAACTATTCACCCTATCCATGCCCCTCATGATTTTATAAACCTCGACCTCCGCTCCAGGGAAAACAGCCCCAGCCTACTCAGCCTCTCCCTACAGCTCAAATCCTTGAACCCCGGCAACATCCTTATAAATTTTCTTTTCTGAACCCTTTCAAATTTAACATCTATTTGATCGCCAAAATATTGCAAAGTCCTGCTCCTAATGCCTATGCAAATAAGGTTCATTAATCCTAACCCTTTAACTGCATTAATATGTGTAACTCTCATGAGGAACTTCAGGGGTGTGTGTGTAAGCAGCTATTTATTCACAAACAAAATGATTACAGCTTACCTGACTGCTCACTAACTGTATAATCGCTCTGACACATAGAACATACAAATCAATGATAAGTTTTTAAAATACATGAGATTAGGGTTAGGATTCCTGTGTTCAGGAATAATGGTAATTAACAACCAGCTCTCAAAAGTGCATTCTCAACTAATACACATTGAAAATTTCGTTAACTGTCAATTTTGTTCCAGGATCTTTAGCTATTAAAAGGCATTAATCATGGTGATAACATTGAAACTAAAAAAGCAACCTTGAAAGAATTGTGTATCTTCACACAAGTTACAAAATTGCAGCTTCAGACTCATGGCAGTTTGAAAG
This sequence comes from Chiloscyllium plagiosum, assembly GCF_004010195.1. NCBI lineage: Eukaryota > Metazoa > Chordata > Chondrichthyes > Orectolobiformes > Hemiscylliidae > Chiloscyllium > Chiloscyllium plagiosum. The sequence continues at coordinate 30,949,294 of NC_057745.1, forward strand.
ATAAGAAAGTTTTAAATAATTCAGCTTTTTTCTTCAGGATGAATACTGAATTAGGATGGAATACTCAGATTTAGACATATTTGCACTCCTATTTCAACCATGACTGTGTTCACTCAAATTTCCAGTCAATCTCATTAATGGATATCAGAAGCTAAAAATCATTATAAACCATTGGCTTGCAAGGGAAATGCATCACTCATCCCATCTAATCCTTATTTAAGTATTCAAAATTAATGTTTCAAGTCATTTAACCATCATTGATGCATTTTAGCACATATGCAGGATATAAATTTGCAAATATCTGATGGTGAGTCTGCAGTTGGCTTTATGCCTCTCTCTCTGCACTTTAACTGTTAGTAAAACCATCTGCTGACAGTCTACTACCCATTTTACACAATCGCACAAAGTCAAAATGATCTCCTGAATCTTTCTGAACATGCAAACGGGAACCATTTTCAATTTTGAATGGACTAATTTATTCAAAAGTGCCCTCAAGAAACTGCAACAAAACAGTAAAAAAATGATTTTGAATGATGGTTCTGTGTATAATTTTAAACTCGTTGTGAATCAGTGTAGTTGCACTGGGAAGGTATAATAATAATGATCCTAGATATGCTGGAGGGAAGGCATTAACTGATAGGTGTGGAAAAGCTAAGAAATTCAGGCATTGTGTAATCAACAAAGAACTAGCACCTGAGTGTCTGTTTTCTTATATATCTTCCATTTGCTTCACACCTAATTACATCATTGGCACAAACCCACAGGAAAGTCGATGAAAGGTTTGTTCTAAAGAAGGGTCACTGGACCCAAAACATTACTTCTGTTTCCTCTCCACAGTTGCTGCCGGACCTGCTGAGTTTCTCCAGCAATTTCTGTGTTTTTGTTTCTGATTTCCATAAGAAATTTCATATTTCAGAGGAAGCTCCTCTGTACAACTGCCTTCGCCGAATGGACAATAGACAATTGATGTCGACTCTTCAATAATCATTTCAATCCCGTTATCCATCCTTGTTACCCTCTGTGCAAATGTGGCAGCCTCCATTTTCAATGAGATCTATTATAATGAGTTAAAAAAATCACACAACACCAGGTTATAGTCCTGATTTGAAGATGCCGGTGTTGGACTGGGGTGTACAAAGTTAGAAATCACACACCAGGTTATAGTCCAACAGGTTTAATTGGAAGCACACTAGCTTTCGGAGCGACGCTCCTTCATCAGGTGATAGTGGAGGGCTCGATCGTAACACAGAATTTTTAGCAAAAATTTACAGTGTGATGTAACTGAAATTATACATTGAAAAATTGATTGTCTGTTAAGCCTTTCATCTGTTAGAATACAGTGATAGTTTCACTCCAACAGGTTTAATTGGAAGCCCACTAGCTTTCGGAGAGCCAGTCTAACACTGGCATCTCCAAATCATGACTATTATAATGAGGAATCTGTTGCTCCTGATAAGACTGTTGTTTTTACAAACAACTTTGTTGTCCTGTAAGCTCAACTGTGGAGTACGATAGGGAGGTGTCTCTTCAGTGTTCTCTGTATCAACAAAGCCTGATGGTGATGAGCCTCACTAGAGGGAGGGAGACCAATATTTTACTAAGACTGTATAAAAGCCTGTTGTTAGACCTCAGCTAGAGTACTGTGTGCAGTTGGTGCTGCTTTATAGTAAAGCTGTGAATACATTGGAATCAGTGCAGAAGTGATTGACAAGAATGAGTTTCAGGAATGAGAAACTTCAGTTTTGAGGAGAAAGATGTTGGATTGCTCTCCTCAGAGAGAAAAGAGCTGAGAGGAGCTTGATTGAGGTTTTCAAAATCATGTGGGGCTGGACACAGGAGATAGGGAGAAGCTGTTCCTGCTTGTAAAAGTAACAAGTACGAGGGGGCAAAAGAATGTGATATAAATACACTGTCATGCAGTGTGCCCTGCCTCGAAATATGCTGGAGGCAGGTTCAACTGAGGCATTCAAGGGACATTGGATGATTATGTGGAGAGGAATGGTGCACAGAGAAATGGGGAAAAGGCAAACGATTGATATTAAGCAATAGAACTGGTGAGGTACGCTGGGCCGAATGGCCTCCTTCTGGGCTATAACAATTGAGTGATTCTGTGAAAGATAATGCTTCCCCATCAAAAGGGACTTAACCATCTGGACCCACCATTCAGTTGCCCTATTTTGATCTTGGTGAGCTAGTTACATTTTTAAAGCCGAAACTGTCAGTGAACTGACTGAGAGACTTCTGAGTAAACCATGGTCCGTGGTTGGACCTGACCATGTTAGTGACCCCTTGTGGTGGTAAACATCTCATGCAAGGGCCCTGCACGCTGCCTCTGTGGTGGCGGTGGTGGACAATCTTGTCACCTCCGTCCACCAAGAAAAGTGCAAGGTGAGAGTACTCACCAAATGCAAATAGATTGTTTCGCACTCGTTCTCCTGGTCTGGTTGGGAAAGTAATGGGGATCTGTGGCTCTTGCTACTCAGACCCGTGAATAGCATGCGTTTCAGAGGCAGCCATATGGACCTCAATTTGCTTTGAGAATTTTGGCCACCACACTGATGACTGAGCCCTTGCTATGCAATTAGTCATCCTCAATTATCTCGGGAGCCTTTTCACAGTGAAGCTGGAATGACCAGCCTTTCATCCAACACCAAAATAGATCTTCACGACCAATCCACTGAAGCTTCAGTCTGGCCAACCTTCGACACAATAACAACGAATGACAACACTTTCTCAGCCTTCCCTTTATCCCGGTTGCATTTGATTGAGCTTATTATGGATTTGCTGGTCACTGCATCACTGTAGCCTGAGCTTTGGTTTCAACAACAGGTTCTTCATAACTAATTGCTAAAGTGTTGATTGTCACTCTAGACAGTAACTTCCTCTGAAGTATTTAGTCGCACAGGTGCACTTCATGAGGTAGTGTTGGGAAACACTAAATCCCTGAAGGCACCTGAACCACCTTCATTCCACTCACACTTTCACCGTCTAAAATGCCAATTTCTTCTACACAAGTTTTTAAATTAAATTCCCTGGCTGCACTCCTTATAAATCTTCGTGTAAAATTGTGTAAAATTGGGGATTGGTGACAGAGATGCGTCCTTTAGGTCTTTAAATTCCCTGACTTTTTTTCCTCTGTTGGACTCTTCCACTCGATTTCTTTAAATGTGCTGATTTTCAGCTTAAATAATTTCTGAGGCATCCTTGGTTCTGCAGCCTTTGTCTAAATTTCTTTTCTGGTCATTTCATTGTTCCTTGAAGGTACACCTCATGTTGATGGTGATATTGTTCATGGTAAGAGGTGATGACTATTTTTTTTATACTCCCTTGCCTTTTCTCTCTGGGATTTGTGCCATTTTTGTTAATGGAGTTGCTCCCTTTTCCAAAAGAGATCCATTAACTTTACCTCCTGGATCTTCAGTTGCTTCTTTCAGAGCCTCCTCCATTTAAAGCTCTTATAACTAACGTTGCTTTTTAGTTTCCTTTTACTCGCCTACCCCTTTGACTCAGCACTTCTTCCCAGTTTCTAAACACTGCTTTGCCTTTGGAGAGCAGAACCTGTCTTTGTCTGCTCCTGTGGCTGCTGCTGTCTCTAACTAGAAACAGTTACCCTCCAGCTGATGACTGTGTATTCTTAAAGGGACAAAAGGATAAACTGGTCCACTTACTTGTTTGAATTCTTTTTTCCCTTCTAACTTTGTTCTCTTTGTATTGAGGGGCCTGCACTGCTGCAACCTTGTGATAGTTTCCCAGCTGACTGCTCCTGGTATTTTGTAGTAATTGCCACCTCTACTTGTACGCAGTATTGGCTAAGAGTTATTTGAGGTAGTTTGCTGCTAACAACAAGGTCACAGATGAACAAGGAACTTTGCCTATACTCAAGCTGCCCCTTCTCCACAAGGAGAAAGGGCTGTGCCACTAGAGACCAAGCTGGAGGAGGAACATGTATGTCCCCCAGAAGTTTCCACTTGGGACAGTCCAGAGGTGGCTCCAACTTCCAGCTTCACCCTTCCTCCCCCCATCCGCCCAGTGGGATGTCAAAGGGTGAACCTGCCTCTGGGCATTTATTATATCTATACCTTCTATATCTATATCTATACCTTCTATATCTATATCTATACCTTCAAGCTACAGCACCCCTGGGGTCTCTCAAACAAATTGCTAAGGCTGCAAGATGGGGCAGGCATCCCCATGCCATCTGCACCCTAGGACTGCACTGAGACATACAGAAGAGAAGAAGATAGACTTCTGAGGGCATATGGGTGAAGCCTCATTGTAAATATGTTTGCACATTTGTAAAGGTATGCTTGCTACGTGAATGAAAATGTCTGTCTAACATATTCAAAGTTAAAAATCACACAACACCAGGTTATAGTCCAACAGGTTTAATTGGAAGCACACTAGCTTTCGAAGTGTGCTTCCAATTAAATCTTTTAGACTATAACCTGGTGTTGTGTGATTTTTAACTTTGTACACCCCAGTCCAACACCGGCATCTCCAAATCATAAAATATTCAAGGCACAGAGCCTGGCCTTTCTTGGTGCCACACCATGTTCAATGGCCCAAGGTGTGAACCGCGTGTAGGCTGTGGGACCTTGGAAGGTACTTGCCACTTTGGCACCTAGGGCCAATGTTTCCAGGCCTCAAGACATTGCTCATGCATCCCAGCCATAAGTGGGATTGATTCCTGATTCTGCAATGATGTGGTGAAGAGAGCTTGGGATCAGGATTTGGACTCCACACAGACCTAGAATTCCCTCCCTAATGGCAGTCTGGGTCAACCCTGAGCAGGTGGACTGCAGCGGTTCAAGAAGGCAGCTCACCACCCACCTTCTCAAGGGACAACTAGGGACGGGCAATAAATGCTGCCCAGCCATGCCCCACAAATGAATAAAACAGAAATTTTAAAAAAAATCAATGATGAAAGATCACGTACAGCAATTTGCGACCAGAGTTGTCTTTTACCTACTGGGTCCACTACCCGAACTGAAAAGTTACAAATGCTGATCTTAATCACTGTGAGTGACTGAGTGACCATGCCCCAAGGTCCTAGACGGATCTTAGAGGCTGTCCTTGACTTACTGTGCTGGGACTCTCTTGACTGTACTGAAGAGCACTTCCCTTAGGCTTTGAGACATGGCCAATTGGTTGGTGCACATGCAATGTGTTTGCCAGATCCCTGCTGGCACACAGTGACATACAGCTATTCGTCCAGCCCCTTGGCTGATCATTGCTGACAACCATGACAAGCTGCCTGGCTTTGTGCCTGCACTAAAGGGCAGGTCGGGACAGAATCGGAAAGTGTGGTGCTGGAAAAGCACAGTCAATCAGGCAGCATCCGAGGAGCAGGAGGATAGACGTTTCACGTTTAAGCCCTTCATCAGGAATGTGGGAGGGCTGGGGTTGGGGAAGGTAGTGGGAAGGAAGATGGGCAAGTCAAGAGGGTGGTGCTGAGTTGGAAGGTTGTATCTGGGATGAGGTGGGGGGAGGGAAGATTTGGAAACTAGTAAAGTTGATGTTACTCCCGTGTGGTTGGAGGGTCCCAAGCAGAAAATGAGGTGTTCCTCCTCCAGTCGTCGGGTGGCTAGGATTTGGTGATGGAAGAGGTCCAGGACTTGCATGTCCTTGGGGCATTGGGAGGGGGAGTTAAAGTGTTCGGCCACAGGGCGGTGGGATTCTTTAGAATTGTGTCCCGGAGATGTTCTCTGAAACACTCCGCAAATTGACATGCTGTCTCCCCAGTATACAGGAGATCACATCGAGAGCAACGCACACAGTAGATGGGGGTGGGGGAGGGGTGGTGAGGGAACGTGGGAGGAGGTGTAGTCCAGGTAGCTGTGGGAGTTGCTGGATTTGAAATAGATGTCCGTGTTGAGTCAGTCGCCAGAGATGGAGATGGGGAAGTCCATAAAGGGGAGGCAGTTGTCTGAGATGGTCACAGAAGAGGCGTGCTGGATGTCTTGAAACGCATAAAAGTGGATAAAGCCACAGGACCTGATCAGGTGTACCCTAGAACTCTGTGGGAAGTGAGGAACATGATTGCTGGGCCCCTTGCTGAGCTATTTGTATCATTGATCGTCACAGGTGAGGTGCCGAAAGACTGGAGGTTGGCTAACATGGTGCCACTGTTTAAGAAGGGCGGTAAGGACAAGCCAGGGAACTATAGACCAGTGAGCCTGACGTCGGTGGTGGGCAAGTTATTGGAGGGAATCCTGAGGGACAGGATTTATATGTAATTGGAAGGGCAAGGACTGATTAGGAATAGTCAACATGGCTTTGTGTGTGGGAAATCATGTCTCACAAATTTGATTGAGGTTTTGAAGAGGTAACAAACAGTAGAGGGCAGAGCGGTGGACATAATCTATATGGACTTCAGTAAGGCGTTCGACAAGGTTCCCTATGGAGACTGGTTAGCAAGGTTAGATCTCATGGAATACAGGCAGAACTAGCCATTTGGATACAGAACTGGCTCAAAGGTAGAAGACAGAGGGTGGTGGTGGTGGGTTGTTTTTTAAACTGGAGGCCTGTGACCAGGATCAGTGCTAGGTCCACTACTTTTTATCATTTACGCAAATGATTTGGGTGTGACCATAAGAGGTACAGTTAGTACGTTTGCAGATGACATCAAAACTGGAGGTGTTGTGGACAGCAAAGAGGGTTACCTCAGATTACAACAGGATCTGGACCAGATGGGCCAATGGACTGAGAAGTGGCAGATGGAGTTTAATTCAGATAAATGCGAGGTGCTGCATTTTGGGAAAGCAAATCTTAGCAGGACTTATACACTTAATGGTAAGGTCCTAGGGAGTGTTGCTAAATAAAGGGACCTTGAAGTGCAGGTTCACAGCTCCCTGAAAGTGGAGTCACAGGTAGATAGGATAGTGAAGAAGGCGTTTGGTATGCTTTCCTTTATTGGTCAGAGTATTGAGTACAGGAGTTGGGAGGTCATGTTGCGGCAGTACAGGACATTGGTTACGCCACTGTTGGAATATTGCATGCAATTCTGGTCTCCTTCCTATTGGAAAGATGTTGTGAAACTTGAAAGGGTTGAGAAAAGATTTACAAGGATGTTGCCAGGGTTGGCGGATCTGAACTACAGCGAGGGGCTGAACAGGCTGGGGCTGTTTTCCCTGGAGTGTTGGAGGCTGAGGGGTGACCTTTTGAGGATTATAAAATCATGAGGGGTATGGATAGAATAAATAGACAAAGTTTTTTCCCTAGGGTCAGGGAGTCCAGAACTAGAGGGCATAGGTTTAGGGTGAGAGGGGAAAGATATAAAAGAGACCTAAGGGGCAACTTTTTCATGTAGACTGTGGTGCTTGTATGGAGTAAGCTGCCCGAGGAAATGGTGGAGACAGTACAATTTCAGCATTTAATAGGCATCTGAATAGGAAGGGTTTAGAGGAATATCGGCCAAACGCTGGCAAATGGGACCAGATTAGGCTAGAATATCTGGCGCCATGGATCAGTTGGACCGAAGGGTCTATTTCCGTGCTGTATATCTCAATGACTCTCAGACTCAATGGTCCAGGTGAACTTGAGGTCAGGTTTGAAGGTATTCCTAATGTTGATGAACTGTTCCACTTCCTCGTGGGAGCACTAGGTGGTGGCGGTACAGCCAGTAATGTAGCCCACACACCTGCCCTTCACTCTGTCCAAGACCCCAAAGGATCCTTCCACATCAGACAGAGATTTTCCTGCACATCCAAACAACCCATCTACTGGGTTGTGTCCGTTGCTCTCGATGTGGTCTCCTCTGCACTGGGGAAACAAAATGCCAACTTGCAGATCGTTTCAGAGACCATCTCTGGGCCACATGCACGAAACACCCCCATCACACTGTGACTGAAAACCTTAACTCCCCCTCCCCCTCCACCAAAGACATGCAGGGCCTGGGTCTCCTCCACTGCCAAATCCTAGCTACCCCATGCCTGGAGTAAGAATACCTCATCTTCCACCTTGGGACCCTCCAATCACACAGCATCAATATTGACTTCACTAATTTATAAATCTCCCCTCCCCCTACCTCATTCCAGATCCAAGCCTCCAACTTGGCACCGCCCTCTTTAACTGTCCTTCCTGTCCATCTTCCTTCCCACATATCTGCTACATCCTCCCCTTGGATCTATCGCTATCACCCTCCACCTGCATCTACCAGGTATCTGCTATGCCTGAAACATCTGCTGCTCAGACACTGCCTGCCCCGCTGTCCTTTCCCACCACAAACTTTTCGACTCTGACTCTCCAGCATCTGCAGTCCTCACTTCCTCTCAGGTCGGGACAGATGGACTGTGAGCTTTGAACCTCTGGTTGAGGGAACAAAACGCAAAAAGTCAACTTGTGGGAGAGGCACTGTGAGCATCCGAGCAGACATGAAGTGAGTGAACACAGAGTGTGTGGTCACACCTTGTGGATCTTACCTGAGGTGTTGCTAATTGCTACCCCTGATGGAGGGTCAGGAAAGCAGTGAGCTGGAATCACCAGGCACCCTCTCTGATATTCAAGTCAGAAAATGGTGTCACCTGGCCTCTAACTGGCATATCAATGAAGCAAGATTAGACAATAATGATATGTTAATGCATGCAATTGTTCGCTAATATACTTCTGGCCATTGATCAATGAGATTCACATTTCAATTTTCAATGCTTGGTTGGAGAACTGGTCAGCAAAGACATGCTGGGCCAATGAACCTGTTTAGAGTCATAGAGTCATAGAGATGTACAGCATGGAAACAGACCCTTCAGTCCAACCCGTCCATGCCGACCAGATATCCCAACCCAATCTAGTCCCACCTGCCAGCACCCGGCCCATATCCCTCTAAACCCTTCCTATTCATATACCCATCCAGATGCCTTTTGAATGTTGCAATTGTATCAGCCTCCACCACTTCCTCTACCAGCTCATTCCATACACGTACCACCCTCTGCATGAAAACGTTGAACCTTAGGTCTCTTTTATATCTTTCCCCTCTCACCCTAAACCTATGCCCTCTAGTTCTGGACTCCCCGACACCAGGGAAAAGACTTTGTCTATTTATCCTATCCATGCCCCTCATAATTTTGTAAACCTCTATAATGTCACCCCTCAGCCTCCGTGCTCCAGGGAAAACAGCCCCAGCCTGTTCAACCTCTCCCTATAGCTCAAATCCTCCAACCCTGGCAACATCCTTGTAAATCGTTTCTGAACCCTTTCAAGTGTAAGACTCTGTTTTTTGGATTTTTTGGTTTCAATGTCAAGAAATTACTTCTTCCAATTTTACCCAATTTTTCCATGCATATTCATTTACTCATGCATATCCCATGTCATTTGGAGATTGGAAGATTCCATCTTATGGTTATTACCATGTAGCTATAATAGTCTTATTAATAAACTTCAAGGCATTTGTCTCAACAAGACTCCACTCTGCGCGATGTGTGTTACATGGGCTAACTTGGAAAACCACAAAGCACATCAGGCCCGAATCTGTGAAAACTACAGAAGAGGAGATTATACCTATCCCTGCAATGCAAAACTTTAGTAACCTGAAAACATTCTCCGGGAAATTCATGAACCTCAGGAATGCAGTAGAGAATCCCTGAATCTGGAACTGTCTGCCATTTTTAAAGGGCACCTTGAGCTATCTTCACTTTGGCCCTTTAATTGTTATTCTTGACTTTTTGAGCAGAAACTGGAAACACTGATATTGAAACCTAAAGATACATTACTGTTTTGATGTGAGCAGTAGTATGTGAGTTCCATGGATATCTCCTGAAGGGGTGGAGTGCACAGGCAGACGCATGGCCGAGCATTTCAGGGTGGCCCTCATGGAGACAGAGAGCAGACAGATTGCTGGGCAGAGCTGTGGAGATGATGGTGTAGGAGCCCCAAATAAGCCGGGGTGTGGTTCAAAGTTCCTCTTCAAACCTCTAGCACCTAATGACCCCGAGACACTGAAGAAATGGCAAGATACTTCCAAGTCTGGATGTTGAGTAGCTCGGAAAGAACTTTCAGGTGGTGGTGTTCCCATGGTGCTCCCATGTATCTGCTGCCCTTGTCCTTCAAGGTGGAAGTGGTCATGGGTTTGGAAGGTGTCAGCTAAGGTGCCTTTGGTAAATGTCTGCAATGCATCTTGTAGATATTGTACACTGCTGCTACTGAGCATTGGTAGTGGGAGGAGTGGATGTTTTTGGATGTGGTGCCAATCAAACATGCTCTTTGTTCTAGATTAGATTAGATTCCCCACAGTGTGGAAACAGGCCCTTCAGCCCAACAAGTCCACAACGACCCTCCGAAGAGTAACCCACCCAGACCCACTTCTGACTAATACACCTAACACTATGGGCAATTTAACACAGCCAATTCACCTGACCTGCACATCTTTGGACTGTGGGAGGAAACCGGAGCACCCAGAGGAAACCCACACAGACACTGGGAGAATGTGCAAACTCCACACAGACAGTCACCCGAGACTGGAATCGAACCGGGGATCCTGATGCTGTGAGGCAGCAGTGCTAACCACTGAGCCACCATGCCGCCCCTACCACTGGTATCATAACACCATAAGAACATAAGACCCAGGAGCAGGAGTAGGCCATCGGGCCCTTTGGGTCTGCTCCGCCATTCAATAAGACCATGACTGATCTATTTGTGACCTCAGCCCCACTTACCCACCCACTCACTGTAACCCTTAATTCCTTTACTGTTCAAAAACATATCTTTGCCTCAACAACATTCCACGAGGTAGCCTCCACAGCTTCACTGGGCAGGGAGTTCCACAGATTCATAACCCTTTGGGTGAAGATGTTCCTCCTCAGTTCAGTCCTGAGTCTGCTCCCCCCCTTATTTTGAGGTTATACTCCCTTGTTCTAGTTTCACCTGCCAGTGGAAACAACCTCCCTGCTTATATCTTATCTATTCCCTTCATAATTTTATATGTTTTGAATTCCAATGAGTATATTCCCAGCGTACTTAATTTCTCCTCATAAACCAACCCTCTCAACTCTGGAATCAACCTCGTGAACCTCCTCTGCACCCCTTCTAGTGCCAGTACATCCTTTCTCAAGTAAGGAGAACAAAACTGCACACAGTACTTAAGATGTGACCTCACCGGCACCCTGTACAGCTGAATCATAACCTCCCTATCTTTAAACAGCATCCCTGCCAAACTGGCCATAAACAGATCCAGGCAGGGGGCCGTGGAGGGGGTCATTAGGGCTGCCTGCCTGCCCCTCTTCCGCGGTTACGTTAGAGCCCAGGCGTCCTTGGAGAAGGAGCACGCGGTGTCCACCAACACCCTGGAGTTGTTCAGGGAGAGGTGGGCGCCGCAGGGAGTGGAGTGCATTATTTCCCCCTCCAACTCTATTTTGATTTAGTCCCTACCCTCCCCTTCACTGTTTGATCACACAGCACTGCCCTTTGATGTGAAGGGCAGTGTTTGTCACTGGCCACTCGGGTATTTCCTTTCATCCTGGTGGTGGAAACTGAATAAAGATTCGTTCACCTTGTGTCTCTCACTGTGTCTCACACTTGCACACACACACACACACAAGAAAAATGGGAGTATCAGAGGTTCTGCTTACAAAAAACACAGAAAAAGAATCAAAATAAACACCACCCCTCTAGCAATGACAGAAAATATTCCATTTGCTTCTTAATTACCTGCTGAACCTGCAAACCAACTTTTTGTAATTCAAGCTTCTTGAGAGATGTTGGAGGTGCACTCATCCAGCCAATGGGGGAGTATTCTATCACACTCCTGACTTGTGACTTGTGGACCATTCAGCTGGCCATTTTTAGGAGACGGTATTATACCAAAGGTTATGTAGTAATCCTCTTTATAAAGAGCAACTTAAGTGGTAGACAGCTGACTAACAATCCTCTGAGGGAGCCAGTCTATAGGAAACTTCATCCCCTTCCCCAGGTTGGCATATCACCTTAAAGGACTTGGTCACTGAGAGGTTTGTTAGTCTCACAAGATCTTGGGGGGAAATTATCTCCAACTCATACAACATGTTACCCACATGATGGAATGCACGCTCCATTTAGACTAGATTACCTACAGTGTGGAAACAGGCCATTTGGCCCAACAAGCCCACCCAGAGCCATTCCCCTCTGACTAATGCACCTAACACTACGGGCAATTTAGCATGGCCAATTCACCTGACCTGCACATCTTTGGACTGTGGGAGGAAACCGGAGCACCCAGAGGAAACCCACGCAGACACAGAGAGAACGTGTAAACTCCACACAGACAGTCACCTGAGGCTAGAATCGAACCTGGGTCCCTGGTGTTGTGAGGCAGCAGTGCTAACCACTGAGCCACCATGCCGCCCCAGTGATGTAATATTTAATGTATATTAACACAATCAATTCACTATGACTCCTTCAGATTGAAAGTTTCACATTCTAACCATCTTCAGGAAACAGAGTCATTGTTTGCTTGATGCTCCATAAATAAAAAGGATTGTTATTTGGAATAAAATCAGAAAGCTGCTTATGCAATCAGTCTCATTTTCAAATTGGTTCAGCTCACTGCCATCATCCCAAGGCAACTCAAAGATTCAATCAGTTTAATGTTGTGAGGTAGAGGATGGAGAGGCATTGACGTAGCCCCCTTCCGCACATAGTGATGTTTGAATATGGTAAAAACTATAACTACATCAATGTCTGTATTGGAATGGCAGAATGGTTTACAATTTTACTGTCATCTCCATTTAATATGTTTGCTTTTACAATCCCAACCACCACTTCCCTGTTACCTGCTGAATATATCTCACTGAAAACAACAGGATTGCTACATGTTTCCATGTTTTCTCACTTGATTATTCAGTTTATATCGGAATTTTTGATGCAAGTCTCACAGGAAGTAAACCTTTGGTCTGTGAATGAGCTTCTTTAACAAACACCATTCTTACGGTTTTACAGGATGTGATTTATACACAGCTATTTTATAATAATTGAAAAATTGCACAGTCAATTCTGACCCAGTTGCTTTGATCCACTGAATGAATGTCTATTTAAAGACATGTTACAGAGTATCTGGTTGCAGATATGCTATGTCGATAGATGTTGTCTCTGCTGGTGAGTTCATGCTGTCAGAATTTATAAATACACTCCATTAATTTCCCGTTTGACTCAGTGTGCGAACAAGACTGCTTTGTATTTGAATATTTTGATAATTTTACCATTCTCCCTCTCACTTTCTATTCTCACTTCCTTCTAGCTGCAAAGTGTTGCAAACATCTGCCCAGATGGCAGCATTTCCATTTCTACAATTGTATACGGAGATTCTCACCGGTTGGAGCAAAGCAGGAAGGATTCCTGCTCGATAAAACCTAACTGTGACTCACAAACTGTAACGCCCCTTTCCGTAGAGAATCCCAAATGTGAGAATCAATGCAGCTGGGATTTATATTCTGTCTTTGTAGCTGAGAATCAAGCATTCTGCTAATGTAGTCTGAGAATATCATCCCCACTAGATCTACACATTCACACTCCTGCACACTGGGAATGTTAAAGATGATCAGATTCACTTCAGGGGGAACTGAGAACCAAACTGTTGTGGGGAAAGCATCTGGGAGAAAGAAGCCAGAACAATCCAATAGCTGGACAGTGGAGCCCACCACAAGACAGATTTTCCAATGCACACCCAGGTTACCGGCACCGTGGTGATTAAATTATTACGATGCTCTGGCTTTAGTAGGTGCACAGTTGGTTCTGATGTAACATGATAGTTCCATTCTCATGCAATCTCACAATAGCCACATTATTTAAACAAATGGGACTGGAATCCGTTATAGCCAATACAGGTAAGGAAAGTTCACATCCTCCAAATGACGGCCTAAATTCTTCAATTGCGTTAAAACCAATTTGTGTTGAACAGACAGGCGTTATAGAGTGACTGTACTTTGTCCTGGCTTTTTTGCAGCGAGCTTTTGAGCCATCGATGCTGAGCTGTCTCCTCCAGGCCAAAGAGTTTCTGAGCCATGGATTCTCCCTTAAAGTTGGCAGCACAGCCTGAATGGGTGGAATCAAGCTCCCACAGACCCAGGGTCTTCATTTCACTTTCAGCAGTTGTTGGGGTTTTGAAGCTAGATGTTGAAGCTGTTGTATCTCTCTCTCGGTTACAGCTAAAAGCTTGCTTCTCTTCCTGCTGCCAGAACCACATGTGAGACAACCTGTTTTACTGAATTTGCCTTTGCCAAGGGTGTGGTTCTGGGATGTTACTTTTTTGGAACTGTTGCTGTTTCGTAGTTAAATAATCTATTATTCTGTTAAGTTTTCCAATAGATTAGATTCCCTACAGTGTGGAAACAGGCTCTTCAGCCCAACTAGTCCACACCGACCCTCCGAAGAGTAACTCACCCAGACTCATTCCCCCAACTAATGCACCTAATTCTACAGGCAATTTAGCATGGCCAATTCACTGGTCTACACATCTTTGGAGTGTGGGAGGAAACCGAAGCACTTGGAGGAAACCCACACAGACACGGGAAGAACGTGCAAACTCCACACAGTTGCCAAAGGCTGGAATCGAACCCAGGTCCCTGGTACTGTGAGGCAGCAATGCTAACCACTGAGCCACCGTGCACCCCAATTCTTATTTCTTTTATAAGAATAAGTGTGTTTGGTTAAAGCTGAGTGGTATAATCCATTAAATTACATCTGGAACACAGCACCTTACACTTACCTTTAACTAAGAAAACATTAGGGTTTAGGCTATTCATAGAGTGACTACAGCATGGAAACTGGCCATTCAGCCCAACAAGTCCACAGGGACCCTCGGAAGAGCATCTCACTTAGACTCATGCTGTTGCCCTAACCCTATCAACCTTCATTTCCTACAGCTAAAAAACCTAACCTACATATCCCTGAATACAATTGGCAATTTAGCATGGCCGCTCCACCTAACTTGCACATCTTTGGACTATGGGAGGAAATCAGAGCACCTGGCAGAAACCCACACAGACACGTAAAGAACATGCAAACTTGTTTCATTGTACAATTTACTCCCACTGTCCAACCATTTGTGAATAAATAAATTCAGCCTTCCCCTTTATTCTTGCACAGGAAGTAGACATGTTGGCAAAGCCAAAGTTTATTACCCATCCCCAGTTGGGCTGGAACTAACATTTGACACCAGAGCCCTGGCTAGACCACACTTGGTCTACTGTGTTCAGTTCTGGTCACCTCATTATAAGAAAGATGTTGGAGCTTTAGAGACGGTGCAGAGAAGATTTACCAGGATGCTGCCTGGACTGGCGGGTGTGTCTATGAAGAAAGGTTGAGGGGGCTGAAGCTTTTCTCACTGGAACGAAGAAAGGTTAAAAATCGACTTGATAGAGGTGTACAAAACGATAAGAGTTAAAAATCACACAACACCGGGTTATAGTCCAACACTAGTGCTTCCAAATAAACCTGTTGGACTATAACCTGGTGTGTGACTTTTAACTTTGTCCACCCGGTCCAACACTGGCATCTCCAAATCAAGATGATGAGAGGCATTCATAGACTGAATAGTCAGAGACTTTTTCCCAGGGGAGAAATGGCATAATTTTAAGGTGATTAGAGAAAGGTTTAGGGAAGATGTCAGAGGTAGTTAGCTTTACACAGAGAGTGCATGGAATGCACTGCTAGCAGTGATAGTACAGTCAGATACATTCAGGACATTTAAGCGACTCTTGGATAGGCACATGGATGATAGTAAAATGAAGGATATGTAGATTAGTTGATCTTAGAATAGGATAAAAGGTCATCACAATATCAAGGGCCAAAGGGCCTATACTGTGTTGCACTGTTCTATATTCTATAAAGAGACACTGGATCAGTTCGGATTATATTCCTGTCATTTGGAACAATGAGGGAGATCACATAGAAATCTATAAAAATCTAACAGAGCTATAATGGTAAACACAAGAATAATAGCTCGAGAGTCCCGAAACAGGGATCACAGTTTCAGGATATGGGCAGGCGTTTAGGACTGAGATGAGGAGAAATTTCTTTGCCCAGAGATTGATGAGCCTGTGGAATTCTCTGCCACAGAGAGCAACTGGGACAAAAACATTGACTATTTTCAAGAAGGAATGAGATAATTCTTAGGCTAATGGCATGAAAGTGTTTAGGGAGAGGGTGGGCTAGGGATGATTAGCCAAAATCATATTGAATTGTGGAGCAGGCTCAAAGGGCCTGCTCCTGCGTTCTGTGCTTCTGTGTAATTGGTTGACCATTAAGAGTCAACTACATCACTATGGGTCTGGGAACATGCAGAGGCTAAAATAGCTAATGATGGTAGCTTTCTTTCCCTAAAGGGCATTAGTGAACCAGATAGGTTTTTGCAGCAATCAGCAATGGTACATGGCCACCGTTAGACTCAGCATAGAGGTATACTGCATAGAAACACGGTGGCTCAGAGGTTAGCACTGCTGCCTCACAGCACCAGGGACCCAGGTTCAATTCCTGTCTCATGTGACTGTCTGTGTAGAGTTTGCACATTCTCCCTGTGTCTGCATAGGTTTGCTCCAGTTTCCTCCTACAATCCAAAGATGTGCAGATCAGGTGAATTGGCCACGCTAAATTGCCCATCATGTTTGGTGCATTAGTCAGAGGGAAATATGGACTGGGGCAATGTGTCTGGGCGGGTTACTCTTTGGAGGGTCAATGTGAACTTGCTGGACCAAAGGGCCTGTTTATATGCTGTAGGGAATCTGACGTAAGACAAGCCCTTGGGTCCAACTCATCCAGGTTTCTTAAACTGAACTAGTCCCATATATCTCTGAATGTTTCCTATTCATGTACCTGTCCAAATGTCTTTTTAATCGATGGTCACAGGCACTTCAAATTAGAATTTTGTTTTCCTTATCAGGCTACTTTCAATCAAGTAGTGGGGATATCTGTAGTACCAGTCTGCTTGCAGATATATAAACCCGGTGTTTCACGAAGGCAAGGGATTATCCCAAATACCACATAGGTCAGAGTCACCAGCAGTCAAGAACCACGTATTTTAGTCCAATTGGGGGGTCAGAACATGGGTGAGTGTAAAAATCAACAATTAACACTGAAGCCTCTGTCATTGTAGCTGGTTCAAAACCTGGAACTCCCAAATGAACAGTACTCTGGGTGTACTTCCACCAGCTCACCACCATCATCTCAATGATTTTTAATTCCCAGTTTTATTTATCGATTTCAAATTTCCCCACTTGCTGCAGTAGGATTTGAACCCATGTCATTAGAACATTAGCCTTGACATCTGGTTTGCCAGTCCGATACAATGACCACTACATCAGCACCTCCTGCCTCCCTTGTGAGCCACTGCCTACCGACACTAATTAGAAAACAAAAGGATGCATTACCTAATTGTAAGATATTAAATTGTCAGTCAAATCACCTTTGTCCCTATTTTCAGTATTTCTCTGCCTGGCAAAGGGAAATGTTCATAGAAAATGACAGGGAAAAATAAATTGTGATTTTTCTGCAGAGTTGCAGACTAGAGATTGGCCTTCAGTGCTTGGAGACTCCAGGCCAATCCAGGAGCATTGGCAATGGTTAAACACCGCGTTATGGGGTGAGGCTACCCCTCCAGGAATTAACAGACTCGGAAAGATATATTCACAAGAGAAATCTGCGCCAGGCAAAGACATCGAAAAAATATTGTCATTCATGAGGCATTGGGCAGTTAATATTAAAACCACAAGGGATTTCCCTTGAAGCTTGAAACCATCAAACATTCCCCACATAACACTAAATAATTTTGTATATTTTAATATTGTATGGCAGCTTATTACATAAACCAGCCAGCAGGTGAACATGTTGTATCAAAGTCAGCAGAGATATGAAGACAGCATCATTTTTGATTTAATAACTTTTCACTGTGAGTGAATTTCATTTTATTTGGGAGCCTTACTGTCTGAATTTCTGATTAATAGCACAGTTGTGGAATGTAACAACACTGTAGCGTACAATCTACTCATAAGATTGCAAACGTTCTTTCTATATCACACAGCCTAACCATGGGAAGAATTGATGGGACTTTGAAAGCTTTCGCTGTGAGTTGATGTGAGCTCAGTCTCTCTCATTAATATAGCTTTCCTACATATCCGTTATCGCCTGCATTATTCTTTCCAGCTAAACGTTGAGATCTACATGAATGTGAAAATTGTTGTATGCCATTCTTCACAAGGTGGAGAAATATTTTGTGAACAATTCCTCTGAACTGGCACATGAGACAAAATGATTTTAATTGAGGCACCCTCCAACGCAAACTAAAAATAAACTGATAGACAAGTGAATCACTTGCAAAGTGTAGTTCTACAGAGCAAAGGGAGGATTATTTTTATCATATTTTGAGATGTGCTCTTGCCAGACCAAATAAAATGCGTTTTAAAGTGTGTTTTTAAATAGAAATGTGCCAATGTGATTCAACTAGAAACATTATTACTTCCATTCATTAGTCAGTTGTGGCTCAGTTGATTGATTTTCTTTGTCTCTCTTGAGGTTTTGTGTTCAAGTTCCACTCCAGAATCCGAAGCAAAATGCTGCAGATGCTGGAAATCTGAATTAAAAACACAGGAAGTCCTGGAGAAACTCAGCAAGTCTGGTAGCAGCTGTGGAGAGAGAAACAGAGTTAACATTTTGAGTCCAGTATGAATCTTCTGAAAAAGACTAACAAATCATCACGCTGAGGTTGTACAGGATGTTGGTAAAGCCTGTTCTGGAGTACTGTCAAACTGTGTCCAGTTCTGGTCTCTCTGGTATAGGAAGAATATTATTAAGCTGGAGAGGGTTCAGAAGAGATTTACCAGGATGTTGCCGGGAATGAAGAGTTTCAGCTATAAGGAGATGCTGGATAGGTTGGGAGTTTTTTAACTGGAGATTAGGAGGTGGAGAGGGGACCTTAAATAGGTGTATAAAATCATGAGGGGTATGGATAAGGTGAATGGCAAGTGTCTTTCTCCTAGGTTGGGGGATTTCAAGATTAGGGGGCATATCTTTAAGGTGAGAGGAGAAAGACTTAAAAAAGACATGAGGGGCCTTTTTTTTTAACAGAGCGGGTGGTTTATGTGCAGAACAAACCCCCAGGGAGAGTGGTGGATGCAGGTACAGTTATAACTTTAAAAGATAAGCACATGAATAAGAAATAGTTGTCGGGATATGGGCCAAGCACAGACAGGTGGGACTAATTTAGTTTGGGATTATGGTCAGCCTGGACTGGTTGGATGACTTCATAAAATTGCTTAGCTTCGTGCTGTTTATGGCAGCTTGCTGTGTGCATACTGGCTGCAGTCCTTCCCCAGTGACAGGCCTTTGTTGGTCACTTTTAAACTCCTCGAAGGCTGCCTGAAAATGCAAGTCTTTCTTTTATTCTCGACTGAAACAGGCAGGTGACAAAAGCAGAACATTGTGGAACCACTCGTCCAGGCTGAGTGTTAAGGCACAGTACTAGATTTGAGGTGGCCATCCCATGTCCCGGTGAACTTTGATTTCGGGCATGCGGAGTACGCACCAGCAGTGCCCACCACCACTGTTTTACCGCAGCGCTCCCCCCCCCCCCCCCCCCCCCCCCCAACCTCAACTACTCCTACCAGCTCACAGATACAGCCCGCCACCCACTCAAGTGTCTGTGGCCCTCTCAACACAAACTGCCCCCACTCTATTCCCACTGTATGGACAACAGTACCCTTTACCATCCATCCTTATAGCTTGCAGAGTCCCCAATGCCAAGACTGCCAACTCCATGCCAGCTACTGCTGTCTCAGAGGCTGCAATCACCTAAAATCACCGTGGGGCCCCATTTGGGATCCCAATCCCATCTTAGGAAGCTCCATTCTTGCTAACGCAGTCCCAGGTTTGGAAGGTCCCTGCCTCAGGAACGTTGCTGACTTGCTGCAGTGAAGGAAGTGATTGTTGAGGTTAGTGGATGGCACACCAATCAGGGGGGCTGTTTTGATCTGGATGGTGTCAAGCTTGAGAAGCTGCATCCATCCAAATAAGTGGAAAATATTCTATTACACTCCAGATTTGTAGCTTCTGGATGGTAGACAGGATTCAGGAGAGGAGATAGTTACTTGACCTGATTCCCCTACAGTGTGGAAACAGGCCCTTCGGCCCAACAAGTTCACACCTACCCTCCGAAGAGTAACACACCCAGATCCATTTCCCTCTGACTGATTCACCTAACACTACAGGCAATTTAGCGTGGCCAATTCACCTGACATGCACATCTTTGGACGGTGGGAGGAAACCGGAGCACCCGGAGGAAACCCACGCAGACATGAGGAGAATGTGCAAACTCCACACAGACAGTCGTCCGAGGCTGGAATCAAACCTGGGTCTCTGGCGCTGTGAGGCAGCAGTGCTAACTACTGAGCCACTGTGCTGCCCCTACTTGCACCAGAATTCCTAGCCTCTGACCACTCTTGGGTCACAGTTTTTATACGGCTACCTTGTTTTCCCTGACTGTTGGTCAAGTCCATCAGCAATGAGCAGGAATACACCCCCCAGCCTCCATAGCCCACCCTGCCATCTCCTAAGAGCACAGCTTACCTGACTCTACCCAGGAGTCAACAATCCTGCCTTCACCCTGACATCCTCTCAGTCCCTGGCTTATCAAGAATCTGTCCACCTCTGCCCTAAACACAAAGCAGAGACGCTGTTTCCACCACCTTTCTGAGAGAGTTCCAAAGATGCACATCCCTCTGACACAGTCAAAACTCACCCATCTGTGTTTTAATAGGTGAGTCCTTATTTTTAAAAGTCACCTCTAGTTCTAGCTTCTCCCAAATGAGCAATGTTTTTTTTCCCACCCACCTTGGTGTTATGTTGCCCTTCGAAACCAGGAATGACATCCCAGGTAGACAGCTGGTAAACCTGAAGAGCAACACTATACTGACAATATTCATACCTCCACAGCCAGCTCTACACTGGATCCAAGCTCCAACCTCCAGGTCACCTGATCAGTTCTCTTAAAGGGACAGCACCTCTAACTGCATACTTAACACTTGGCAAGGCCCCTCAGGATCATCTATATTTCATTTGAACACCACTTTTGTAACCTCCAACGCACACAAGTTCAGCCATTGCATATAGCCTGATCAACAGATCAAGCAGTACCAGTGGACAGGAATGAATGAGTTTCTATTTGTTTCCCCGATATTAAATTGGTGTTGTTTCATTAGTCATTGATTTAGCACGTACTCCACACTCTACCATGCCATCGACACATAGCTCTCTGGCAGAATGTTAGGAACTTGACCACTCAACCTAGCAGGGAATCAAGAACTGCCTCTCAGACACATGGATTACCACCTCCTGCTTCTTAATGCTAAATCAGCTTCCAGTCCAGTCCAATCTGCCATTAATTCTCTCAGGTTTAACCTTGAGTATTAATGGGCCAGCCTATATGCACAGCATTGCATTGAATCGCTGGGCTGAAGAGAGCGAGTTTGACAATAATTTGCTTGGCAATTAACAGGAGCACAGTACTGAACAAATCAATGGAAGATTTATTCTGCTTATCATTCGAACCTGAAAAGTGAAGACTAATCTTCAGTGATTACAACAAAGGGAAATGTGCATGTCCAAATCTCTGAATTATTGAAATTGTGACTGGAGTTCTTCACTCAATTCTTTGCTAACACTAAGCTATTAGAGGTACTTTGGTGGAACCTTACTGTACACACTTACAGATTGGTGGCCACGACAACAACAACTTGCATTTCTCTGACTAAAGAGTGTACTAAAGAAGTCCTAAAGTACGTGACAGGAGTGTTCTCTGACAAAACTTGATGCAACAACACATAAAGAGGCATGAGTATAGATGATCAAAAGCAGGGGCCCTCTTGTGGTGCAGTGGTAGCATCCCTACCTCTGGAATGGGAGGTTGTGGTTCAAGACCCACCTACTCCATCTCTGAATGCGTTGATCAGCGAAATAGGTAAAGCAGAAGAGCAAGCTAGATAGAGATGTCAAAGAGGTGTATTCAAGTGTAAAGACCTCAGAGATAACCGAAGGCTCTGTGGTGGAGTTACTGAAATTGGGGGAGTGCACAAACAACAAGGAGTGCAGAGGCCTCAGAGAGATATAGTCCTTCTTTTAAACCCCTGTTTTCCTAGTAAAAATGTCCAGGGGCCTTTGACGATGGATTATGAATGATAGATCATGCCTGGAATTTTGTCATTTCTTGACCTTGCGCTTCCACAAGCTGCAGGAGTTTGTTCAGTGAAATTCTTACTCCTCGAACCTTCAGCTGAAAATTACAAGCAGATTCAAGCTTCACGGGAAATTTCGTTTAATTAAGGATCAAATTCCATTCTCCGACTCAATGTTTGAAAAGTCTCAGATTGGATTTGGAACTTCTGACTCAGGAAACGATTAGTCAAACACTGCAGGCCTCAATAAAGACACATGCAAGTGAGCATTGTTTTGAGGTAACAATTGAAAATGTTGGAGAAACTCAGCAGAACTGGCAGAAACTGTGAAGTGAGAGTTAGGATAAAAGTGTTTGGTTTGGGTATGATTCTTATTTTCAATGGTTTCATTGTGGCTTTGTTGTTGCATTTCGGTGAAAATGATTTGGAGAGAGAAACATTTCTAAGGCATGTGACATAAGGACCAGCAAAATACAACAACGCAGGAGGCAGTGTTTCTGAAGATGATGGTGGTAGGAAATTAGCAATGAGAGAATAAAATCAAACTCATGTTTAAATAATTCCAGTCAAATAAAATGTGCATTATGTAACCCGATAGCAGGAAAAGAGGGAGACTTGCTTAAAAGCAAAATACTGTGAATGCTGGAAATCAGAAACAGAGTCAGAAAGCGCAGTAGGTCTGGCAGTATCAGTGCAGACAAAGAGTTAATGTTTTGAGTTTAATGTGACTGTGGAAGAATAGGAATCATACCGGACTCGAAATGTTAACTCTGAGCTTCTCCAGCATTTTCAGTTTTTGTTTTGTATTATATGAGGGAGACTTGCCATCAGACAGAGGACCTCATGATATCCTGAAGTGTTTTACAGCCACTGTTATCTAGCAACAGATAAAAAGGGTATTGTAAAGGTTCATTTTGTTCATTCATTAGTATCACTTCTTTTTCTGAGCGCTGTTAGCCATGAATCTCCCTCTCTGTCCCTCCTGTCCTCTCCTTCCACTCAATGGGCTGGCAGACTGTCTGTGTGTCTGACTGGCTGGAGAGAATAAGATCTATAAAATTAGACCGTTTGTATTAGAGTGTCACACGTCATGATGCAATGATAGCTGCCTTAAAGGTACAGTGCCTGAGATCTGAGCAATAATACAATGACTGATACTTAGCTCAGCCTGCAGAGCAACAGGAACTGTACAATCAAACACCATCTCCTCAGATTACACAATGAGAATCAGCCAGTGATCTTGCTGGCCTCCTCTTGAACGTGTACATTAACATTGTTCTGAGATTGCATAGAGTCCAGACCAGACAGGTAATGTACCTTTAAGACAGTTACATGACAGCATGGCGTGAATTTCTAGTATAAAAGTGCCTGCCATTCTTCACTCCACTATTAGTGTAGTGGACCCAGTGTAATGTGTTTAGTCCGGCAGTTATATGTGTGATGTACAGTAACGTTAGCAAACACAGAACCAAGATTAGGTACAAGTCTCCGATGTTATAGAAATAGAGTTGGAAGTAAACTTCAAGACATCTGTCTCAAGAGTGTCCAATCTTTGTGCAATATGCTACATCACCTAATGTTTGGGGCACCACTCTGACCATACCATGCTGGCATTGGCGTATGACCCAAGAAACCACGTCAAGGTGATACATCTGAAACAAGGTGAAGAGCAGGGGTTCCACTATGAGACCACCTGCAGCCAAATAACCAGCTTTCTTCATGTCGTGACTCAGGTACAACAATGGTCAGTTGGGGGATGAGGAAGAAATCTTTGGGGGGCGGGGGGCAGAGGATGCAGTTCATATTCTAAAGAAAGAAAGTGACAACAAAACAGCTGATTTCAACTCAATTAGGATCAAATTCCAACATAATGCTCATCTGATTTTCATGGCAAGGGTTTGCTTGAAGTCAGGTGCGATTTTCCATCAAAAAGCAGTTAAATGGTGGAAATGCTAGCAGACAAATCTGAGAGGGCTTGCCTCACTGACACAGCTTGCCTATGGCTGGTGGGCATGAGAGGATGACCTGGTATGTCTGCCATCGAGTGACGTCTGATTTCGGCAGATGAGTAAACAGTGGGCAGAAGACTCAGGATTGTTCAATCTGAAATAAGCATTTCATTAAATTGGTAGATAGCTAGGAGCTGCTCCATTGTATTCTCACCTCCACCCAGATCAAATCCAGGCTGGGAATTTTCATGGGAACCTTCACCAACAAAGGCGTCTTTCCTATCCCCCCCCCCCCCCACCCCCACAAACAACAATTATAACAACTCCTCAACATGGGACTAGATTGGGTTGGGATATCTGGTCGGCATGGACGGGTTGGACAAAGGGTCTGTTTCCATGCTGTACATCTCTATGACTCTATGTCACCCAAATAATGATGAAACAATTTACTATCATTGTCCAGCAGGGGCAGCGCATTCACAATAAAAAACAAAGGAATGACAGAATTATAATGGTGTCGGGGAGGGGGATGGGTGAGATTGGAGATTACGCTCTCGCACTTGTAGTGCCCCACATTTCTCCAAATGCCTTGAGGGTGTTGGGGGCGACAGTGTGCTCCCTCTCCAAGGGGACCTGGGAATGAAGACAACCATGGGAAAGGGGCAGGAACTATGACCCCCTTCACATCCCACTGCCTTGACCTGTTAATGGCTGGTCTCCAACTGATTCTCTCACATGGACAATTGATGACCACTAGAAGGGCTCTCCCTGCTGTGACTAACAAGCTACAGATGGGCCTCCTTCAAAGACACCCAGCACTTGTTTGAAGGACTCAGGATTAGGAAGGGTGGAGGGCCACCTGAGAGTGACCCCCCTGTACTTACTCATTACCTCAATATACTCCTTTACCCCTTGACCACCATCTTGTGAAACCTCCCTTTGCCGTTTCTTACCCTTTGGCTGTTTCATAATCCTGGAATGCTGGATGATGCCATTCAATAGGCAACTGCTACCCAGTGGGAGTGCTGAATGAATGAGCTTTGATTGGCTGGTAGCCCTCAGTCAGGAGGACCTCTGCTCCCAGGGTCTTGAGGGTAGGGAGGGACCTACTAATGTCCTCACAGCTGCCTGAATGGCTCATGCTTTGATGTACCTTCCCCAACATTGGCAACATGGGTCTCCTATTGGCTGTCTGGACTCCTCAAGATTCTGCCTTTTACCTTCTAATAGACTTGTCCGATAGATCAGGCCTTATCAGTGAAGACTGCACCTTGCCAAAAATATGGGCCCTTCGAACTGACCTTCATGGAGCAAAAGTAGTGACTATCTCTGAGCAGAATTGTACCAACAGAAACACTGTTGGAGGAGATAAGACTTGTTTTTAATGATGGTAGGTTTAGAAGAGTCAAAGGTGACTTAATTGAAGCATATAAGATCCTGAGGGGATTTGACCAAGTGGATGTTAAAAAGATGTTTCCTCTTATGGGAGGATTTAGAACTAAGTATCATAGTTTTAAAATAAGGGGTCATCCTTTTAAAATAGAGATGAGGAAAGATTTTTCTCTCTGAGGGATCATAGAGTGATACAGCACGGAAACAGACCTTTCAGTTTAACCAGTCCATACCAACCATAATCCCAAACTAATCTAGTCCCACCTGCCTGCACTTGGCCCATATCCCTCCAAAGATTTCTTATTCATGAACTTATCCAAATGTCTTTTAAACATTGTAACTGTGCCCACATCCACCACTTCTTCTGAAAGTTCATTCCACACACGAACCACTCTCTGTATAAAAAAGTTGCCTGTCTTGTCCTTTTATTAAATCTTTCTCCTCTCACCTTAAAAATACACCCCTTCATATTGAAATCCTCCACTTGGTAAAGGACACCTGTCATTAACCTTATCTATACCCCTTATGGATTTATAAACCTCTGTAAGGTCACCCCTCAATCTCCTGCGCTCCAGTGAAAAAATTTCCAGTCTACCCTGCCTCCCCTTATATTTCAAACACTCAATTCATGGCAACAACCTGGTAAATCTTTTCTGAACCATATCCAGTTTAATAATATCTTTCCAAAAGCAGGGCAACACAATAGTCTAGCTGAGGCCTCACTAATGTCCTGTACAACCTTAACATGACTTCCCAACTCCTATATTCAAAGGTCTGAGCAATGAAGACAAACGTGCTAAATGCCTTAACCACCCTGATTACCTGTGAAGCAAACTTCAACGAATTACGTACATGAACCTCGAGGTCGCTCTGCTCTACAGTACTATCAAAGGCCCGACGCTTAATTGTATTAGTCCTGCTCTTGTTTATTTTACCAAAATGCAATACCTTGCATTTATCCAAATTAGAATCTTTGGAATTCCCTTCCTCAAAAGGCAGCGGGTGCAGAGTCTTTAAATATGTTTCAATGCAGTTGTAGATAGATTCTTAATTACCAAAGAGGTGAAATATAGGAATGGGGAGAACGTTTGGGGAGATATAGGAATATAGAGTGAAGGTTAAAATCAGATTGACCATTATCTTATTAATTGGCAGAGCAGGTTGAATTTTAGATTAAATTCCCTACACTGTAGAAACAGGCCCTTCAGCCCAACAACTCCACACCAACCCTCCGAAGAGCAACCCACCCAGACACATTTCCCTCTGACTAATGCACCTAACACTACGGGCAATTTAACGTGGCTAATTCACCTGAAACACATATCTTTGTGATTGTGGGAGGAAACCAGATCACCTGGAGGAAACCCACATAGACACGGGGAGAATGTGCAAACTCCACACAGGCAGTCACCCGAGGCTGGAATCGAACCGGGAACCCTGGTGCTGTGAGGTAGCAGTGCTAACCACTGAGCTACCGTGCCACCCCCATTCCTTGTTATTAGGTTGTGAGGCTGGGGTCATTTAAGGCTAAGGTCAGAATAAATAGAACAGTAACTGAGCAAAGTGCAGCAACAAAAAAGAAATAAGTTCATTTGAACATCGAGACACCATCCCAATCATATTTGGATCGATACCAGAATTGAAATGACCCAGGAATAGGTGATACCGATATGTTTGCTTTCAGCCAATTTGACTGTTTTGCCTTTCACAGTCAGGTTATTCAAAGTCTTAAGAAAATAAGGCTCTTTGTATGTTTGACACTGTGACCAGTATCCCACCACACTATTCATGTTACTATAGCAGTCAGTGACTGAGGGAATTGTCCGTGCAGAAACACTTTCAATAGTTTTCCACAGCGTTACTTCATGTGATATAGTGTCAGAAGGGCAAGAGGTGCGGAATGAAACTGCGGAAAGGCCTATTTGTTACTGAAACCATAAAGAGTGAACTAAACACGGAATGGATTCCATCCAAAGGACGATGGAAGTCTTGGTTACAAATGCCATTAGATTTAAGTGTTCAAAATTCCAAATCAGAGATTGATCAGACTTTAAAATTAAGCAGTGAGAAATGCTGGGAATATTCAGCAGACCACACAGTATCTATGGAAAGGGAAACAGAGTTCATATTTCACTTTGAGCTTTTCGTCAGACCTGGGAAGAATCGATCGATTGGAAATGTTGGGATTGTTCTCCCTGGGGGAAGAGAAGGCTGCAAGGAGATTGGATTGAATTATCCAAACTCATCGAAGGTCTGAACAGAGTATGTGGGGGCAAAATACTCCCACTCATGAAACAGTCGATATTGAGAGAGTACAGATGTACAGTAATTAATAAAATAAGTAAAAGTGAGAACAGATAAAAAGTCCTCATGCAGCAAGTGGCTTGGGTCTGGAATACATTGCCGGAGAATGTGTTGGAGGCAGGTTCAGTCGATGTTTTCAAATGGGAATCTAACAGTCATTCATTAAAGAAGAATGTGCAGAGTTTCAGGGAGGACGTGGGAGAACAGCACAAAGTGAGCTGCTAACTTGGAGAGCTGCTGTGGACAGGATGGGCCAAATGGTCTTTTTCTGCACTGAAACAAGTCTGTGTGTCTGGGAAAATTAGAGAAATTCAAGGTTTTAAGCGAGTGGAAAGGGGGACTGGGTCGGAAGCTCAACAAAAAAAAGGGAAGGCCTGTAGTCAGGCACGGATTAAATGATAAGAGATTTCCTGGAAAATAATGGAAATTTGATGAACAAGGACAGTTACTGGACAGACAGAGCTGCACATTTGAGGAGCTGATGGAACAATCATTGAGCATGTGTTGCAAGGTAACGTTGTAAGGGAGATGGTGGGACTGTGTTTACTATTGGCTGATCGGGTGTTGAGAAGCCTACGTCCTTCGTTTCCTCAGTGCTTCAGGCAATGCATTAAAGGTGCTTTATGAAGGCAGAGCATTGTTGTAGCCTCAAATGACCCCCATCTGTTTCCAGCTTTTGATCTGAGAGCTGAATCGATGCTCCCCTACCCAAGGATGAATCTTGTAAATTCTGCTGAGGGCGGAATTCCATTTTAATGAGCTGGAAAATGTTGCGCCGGAGTCTTTGATTCGTGTTCCTGGAGGCTGAGGCTCCCAACAGGATGGCAAGAGTTAGAACGTTATCCATTTATGCTTCGGCCTCATTAGCGTTTTCTCAAAAAGGTATGAGCATATTCCGAAGGAGAACACTTCAGCAATGCAGCTTGTTATTTCACCAGTATGTCTGTCTTTAAAATGCCAGTCAATGTAAACCACTCTCCTCCAGGTCTTCATTCTTGGCATATTCTATAACATATTAAAACTGTAAGTCAGCATGCACTCATGTCATCTTATCACACAGTGATCGTACCTCCTGCTAGTGGAGGAGTTGCAGGGCTGCTACCAGGAGAGTGCATGACCAAATCGAACAGACGACCACATTCTAATTACAGACACTGGGCCCCAAACTGGAAATAAGATTAATAGCTATCTTTAAAATGGAAACTAACTAACTCCATGCGCACTCATCAATTTGTCCTCTATCACCCAATTCTTCTTCACCAGAAGATTAAACTCAGTCTTGACTCCTCACTGGGAGATTGCGGTGTTAATAAATAAAATCACTTTAAGATCAGAGAAGGTAACATTGGGAGATGTGCACCATTCCCCTATCCCATGTTACCTTTCAGAATTTTATAATATTTCAGTGTGAAATTCTATGAAGTGAATTTTATATTTATACAATGGACTCACCTACACTTACAAAAGTCAGGGATGACCCCTTGCCTCCACCCCAGTTTGGATCTGGTCTCCTTGCTATGTTATTAAGCTGGAGACGGTTCAGAAGAGATTTACCAGGATGTTGCTGTGACTGGAGGGTTTCAGTTATAAGGAGAGGCGGGATAGGCTGGGAGTTTTTTCACTTGAGCATCAGCAGTTGAGAGATGACCTTACAGAGGTTTATAAAATAATGACGGGTATAGGTAAGGTGAATAGCTTTTCTCCAGGGTGGGAGGATTTCATTTTTAAGGTGAGGAGAAAGTTTGAAAAACTCTTGAGGGGCAGGGTTTTTTTTCACACAGACAACGGTTCGTGTTTGGAATGAACTTCCAGAAGGAAAGGATTCTGGGTAATTCAAGATGGACGACAGGGAAAAGTTATGTCTGTAAGAGCTATTTTTTTATTGGGATATCTTTAGTGGTGAAGCTGATTTCCTCGAATTCCAGGAGCTGTTTTATAAGCTGTTGCATTGTTTTGGAACATTGGGGGGAAAAAAATCAAAACAATTGTACTTTAAAAAGGAGGAAAGCAGACAAAGGCAGTGACGACACGGGAAGTGAATGAAATGGAGAAATGAACCTGCACTGCTGTCTGACCCAGCAGTAAATCTGTACAGCTTGATTGTTCTGCTGTTTGATTTCAAGTATCTCTGGATTTTGGAACTTGCCTCAGAAAAATAAACAAACAATGAAATTTACAGCTGACCTTGGAGAAACCTGTGTGGGAGGGTGCTCCTAGCAGGGAAGCAGCTAAATGGCTTTTCAACATTTTCACACAGAGGATAGTGTGTTTTTGGAATGAGCTGCCAGAGGAAGTGGTGGAGGCTGGTACAGTTACAACAGTTCCGCCTAGGAACCCTCCAACTACAAGGGATGAACTCGGATTTCACCAGTTTCCTCATTCCCCCTCCCCCCACCTTGTCTCAGTCAAATCCATCGAATTCAGCACCGCTTTCCAGCAACACATTTTCAGCTCTGATCTCCAGCATCTGCAGACCTCACTTTCTCCTCACAGTTACAACATTTAAAAGGCATCTGGTTGGGTTTGGAGGGGTATGGGCCAAATGGGACTAGATTTATTTAGGATATAGAGTCATAGAGCTGTGCAGCATGGAAACAGACCCTTTAGTCCAACCCGTCCATACCGACCAGATATCCCTAAATGTTTAAAAGACATTTAGATAAGCACATGAATAAAAAATGGTCGGAGGGACATGAGCCAAGCACAGGCCTGTGGGGCTAATTTAGTTTGGGTTTATGGTCAGCATGGGCTGATTGGACGGAAAGATCTGGTTTTATACTCTTTGGCGTAAGTTGGTATGGACTCTGAAGGGATTCAATGATAACGTGGGGCCACACTGTATACAATACTCCAGCTGGATATGTGAGAAGTGCTGCGTGCGTGTTTAACATTACCTGCCTTCTCCTGTATGCTATATCTTGTTCCTTCTGCCCTATTTCCCTGTATTTTTACTGGGTTCCTGTAATGTAAGTTAACCAAATTCAATCGCATAATTTGAACAGAGAGAGAGAGAGACGCAGGGCTTGTTAGATGATTATACAACATAATTCACATTAAATTGATTGACTGGGTGTCATCACAATTCTGAATGACTGATGAAGTTGTCAGTCCGAAGCAAACAAAGATCATTAGGAAACTGTGCTGTGTCCCTCTAGTGCCTGGCAATTAGATTTTAATTGTCCTCATTAAAAAAATAGACCCTGGCTTTAAAACTAATTGGCTTCAAAGCTGCATCACCAGCAACAGAAATCAGTGACTGTTCCAATCACCAAAAATAGAAGTTTAAAATAGAGCAACACACAACAGGCCTGAATTATTAATGAGATTAAGACAACAACTTGCAGT
This sequence comes from Chiloscyllium plagiosum, assembly GCF_004010195.1. Taxonomy (NCBI): domain Eukaryota; kingdom Metazoa; phylum Chordata; class Chondrichthyes; order Orectolobiformes; family Hemiscylliidae; genus Chiloscyllium; species Chiloscyllium plagiosum. The sequence continues at coordinate 30,980,405 of NC_057745.1, forward strand.
GAATGCGTATTTTTTACCGAAGTGGAACATTTCACAGTGCTTCACAGGAGCATTATTAAACAGATATGACACTGAGCCGAATCATAGAATCCCTACAGTGTGGAAACAGGCCATTCAGCCCATCGAGTCCGCGCCGACCCTCCAAACAGCACCCCACTCACGCCAACTATTCCCTACAACCCTACATTTTCTGTGGCTAATCCACCTAACCTGAACACTGTCGGCAATTCAGCCTGGCCAATCCACCTAAACTGCACATCTGTGGAGGAAACCGGAGCACCCAAAGGAAACCCAGGCAGGCACTGGGAGAATGTGCAAACTCCACACAGACAGTCACCCGAGGCTGGAATCGAATGCAAGTCCCTGATGCAATAGTGCTAACCACTGAGCCACTGTGCTGCCAAAGGAGGAAGCTTATAGGGGTTTATAAAATCATGAGGAGCACCGATAAGGTGGATGGCCAAATACACAGTGTCATTGAAATTGACCTCAACTGCACGGGTTGTTAAGCTCATGTGGTGAATGCAGACAGATTCAGGCACTGGTGATACATTTAGATTGCACTGATATAGTGGCATCGTGCAAATGTCAACTGTTTCTTTTGGGTGACAAGTGGTAAAGAGATTGACAATATTTTCATCCTGCACTCATTAGGACAAATGCAAAAATGCCAAATTTCAAACATTTGTGACAATTTGTACAGAATTGTTCAGAAGAAAAGGAGAAAGTTACAGGGAACAAAAGCTTCCCAAGCTCCTGGCTTGTTAAATAAAGATGCATGGTCCAAACATATTTCTTTTGTTTGCAGAAAATGGAGCCCTGTCTGTGAATGTACCGCAATTATACTTGGATCACATTACAAAATCCCAGCAGCTTGGTGAGACTATAGCACCTCATTGCTCTTCCAATTGAAATGCCTTGACCAATCAAAATTGACTAGCCAACCAACAAGCAGCCATTTCTCTTACAGTTGATGCTGTTGCGATTGTTTTAAGTTTGGCATTCTTGCATGTGTCCTGATAAGTGAAAGCTAGGAAGCTTCACCATCATGTCACTCTTTTCAGGAATATTCAAAGAGGACACATGTTCAAGGAGGAAAGCATATCTGTCCATCATCGACAAGGCACCAGTCAGGAGCCTGATGGAATACTCTCACTTCCCTGGATGGATGCAGCTCCAACAACACTCTAGAACCTTGATTCCATTCAGGAAAATGCAGTCCCTGCATAATTGGCCCCACATCGACAATCATTCCACTCCCTCCACCACTGACTCTCAGTAGCAGCAGTGTGTTCTATCTACAAGATGCACTGCAGAAATTCACCGAAGCTCCTCAGACAACACCTTCCAAACCCACAACCACGTCTGTCTAGAAGAGCAAGGACAGCAATGCATGGGAACACCACCCCCTGCAAGTTCCTCTCCAAGCCACTCACCACCCTGACTTGAAAATATATTCCTTCACTGTTGCTAGGTCAAAATCATGGAATTCCCTCCTTAACGGCATTGTGGGTCTACCTACAGTGCATGGACTGTTGTGGTTCAAGAAGGCAGCTCACCCTCACCTACTCAAGGGCAATAAGGGATGGGTAATAAATGCTGGCTTAGCCAGTGATGCCCACATTCCCATGAATGAATGATTTAATAAAGAAAATTAGACATTTGGCAGTTGGAGGTGCTGTTTTTAAGACAACAATGATTCATAAATTATTTAATTAAAAGAATATCAATGTCATGCAGATCAGGAAGAGGTTATTGAGATAGAGCCGGACAATGGGAGGATTTGGATATGAGGATGAGAATTGTAGGTAATGCTGGATCAGAATGTAAGCCAGCGAGGATAGGATGCTGAGTGAATGAGACTTGGTATGAATTCAGATATGAACAGCAGAGGTTTGAATGAGATCACTCTATAAGGCAAAAGTGAGGACTGCAGATGCTGGAGATTAGAGTCAAGAGTGTGGTGCTGGAAAAGCACAGCAGATCAAGCAGCATCCGAGGGAGCAGGAAAATTGACGTTTCGGGCAAAACTCTTCATCATGAACTCTTCGTCAATTTTCCTGCTCCTCAGATGCTGCTTGATCTGCTGTGCTTTTCCAGCACCACACTCTTGACTGAGATCACTCTATAACTAGATGGTGCATCATGGCACCTCAAAATCATTCACCACAATTCTCCAGAATCTAACATTTTTAGGCGGATCTCTGTTTCTTGCGAAGCAATACAGTGAACAGAGTGACAGCTGTCTGAGGCTGCAGGGTGGTGGATTGGGATTTTTAGGACAGCTGTGGGACAGTTTTGCTTCTTCAATCACGTAGAGGCAGCTCAAACCCCTGCACCTTGGGCATATTTTCACAGAAAGGCATGGAATGCAGGTTTGGTCATCAATGGAGACTTCGGTGAGGCGTGTGAAGGGGAATTAAGCAGAAATGAAGCAACAAGGGGAATAAGATGGTGTAGAGAGACAAGGAGGACTCTCCCTGCACTACAACCAAATGAGTACTGTGTTACCATCCATTGCTGTACACCGGGGACAGCTACAACTGTTCAAACACCACCAGCAATTTGCTTCACAAAAAATACTGGTTTTTCCTTAGTTAAAGGCATGCACACTATTCTATTCTACAAGTTGGTGATTGCAACTCAATTTTCTTCCAAAGTAATAGAGCACAGCTATTACAGGTAGTGATGCTCCCTTATCACGGGCTTCAGTGATAGTACATTTTTGGCTGATGGAAGGAGAACATTTACAAACTAGCGCTGTTAACTCTGCCTCACAGGAATCCAGGCACAGGGGACAATGTCTTTGTTTCCTGACTGGCACAAGTGTGTCACTGTTGTACAGAAACCTGCTGCAGTAATAAAACTCCCAAGCTGGCATTCAAGTTTAAACACATGAGTAAAAGAGCTCCCGAAGTCTATTTTTTTTTAGATTACTTACAGTGTGGAAACAGGCCCTTCGGCCCAACAAGTCCACACCGACCCGCCGAAGCGCAACCCACCCAGACCCCTACATTTACCCCTTACCTAACACTACGGGCAATTTAGCATGGCCAATTCACCTGACCTGCACATCTTTGGACTGTGGGAGGAAACCAGAGCACCCGGAGTAAACCCACGCAGACATGGGGAGAATGTGCAAACTTCACACAGTCAGTCGCCTGAGTCGGGAATTGAACCCGGGTCTCTGGCGCTGTGAGGCAGCAGCGCTAACCGCTGTGCCACCGTGCCGCCCACGGTGGTATTTGTCTTCCTGTGGTTGTGTTTTGTTTCATTCATTCACATTGTCCTTCATTTTGTCACTCTTATTTGTCTGAATTCATCTTCCTATTACTTTTGACAATCTTCCTTGTCGTGATTTCTTTTTCTCTCCTGCCCTTCCTACTTCGTGTCTTTTCCTCTCCTAGCCCACTATCGGAAGCTTCCCCTCGCACATTAACATTGGAGATTGCGTCAAGTTAAGAGTTGATTCCAAATGCTGACCTTCTGACCTAAGGGTCCAGATTAATTCAGTTTTTTATCGTTGCTCAGCCAACCAGCACCAACCACTAGCAAAAACCTGAAGATATTCTGCCAAACAGCACCCAGTAAATAAACCTCTAGGTGGCAATGTCGAGGTAGAAGATCAGGCATGATCTCGTTGAACAGTGGAGTCGGTTTGAGGCACTGAATGGCCTGTCCTGGGCAGAGGAGTTAGTTGGTTGATTGTGTGGAAATTGGAGATATACTGAACAAGGGAAAATGTCCTGAAGAAGGGCTTATGCCCGAAACATCGATTCTCCTGTTCCCTGGATGCTGCCTGACCTGCTGCGCTTTTCCAGCAACACATTTTCAGCTCTGATCTCCAGCATCTGCAGACCTCACTTTCTCCTCAAAAATGTCTGAGGGGATTGGGAATGAACAGATAGCACTTTTAAAGAGCTGGCACAAGCTCAATTGACCAAATGGCCTCCTGCTATGCTTTGTGATTGAAGGATGTGGGATCGGTATGTAGGCTGCTGAACTGTGGGACTACAAGAGGTAATGGCCACTTTTGCAGGAAAAACAGGAAAGTAATTATTATCCGAATGGCGATAGATTGGGACAAGGAGAGATGCAACAAGATCTGGGTGTCTTTGTACACCAGTCATTTTGTACACCAGTCACTGTAAGTAAGCATGCAGGAACAGCAGGCAATGAATAATATAGATTGTTGGCCATTATAGCGAGAGGATTCGAGTACAGGAGCAGGGATGTCTTGCTGCAATTGTACAGGGCCTTGGTGACACCACACCTGGAATATTGTGTGCCGTTTGGATCTCCTTATCTGAGGAAGGACATTGTGGTGATGGAGGGAGTGCAATGAAGGTTTAACAGATTGAATCTTGGGAGGGCAGGACTGATATGTGAAGAGTTATTGAACCAGTTAGGACTACATTCACTGGAGTTCAGAAGAATAAGGTGGGATCTCATAAAAACCTATAAAATTATAATAGGAAAACACCAAAAGGATGTTCCTGATGAGCAGGGGAAGTCCAGAACCAGGAGGTCACAGTTTAAGGATAAGAGGACTGAAATGAGGAGAAATTTCTTCACTCAGAGAGTGGCTAGCCTATGGAATTATCTGTGACAGAACCAGTTGAGGCCTAAACAATGAATGTTTTCAAGAAGGAGTTAGATATAATTCTCAGGGTTAAAGGAATGAAAGGATGTTGTGGGAAAACAGGAACAGGGCACAGATCAGCCATGATCATATTGAATGGCTCTAAGGGCCGAATGGCTTATTCCTGTTTCTATTTTCCTTGTTTCAATGGAACGAGGGAAGTTACTAAAGGAAGCAAGGCTTTGCTGGTTTTATTTGAGTGTGAATGTTAGCAAAGGAGTGGTGTTGGAGGAGGAGCTGAAAAATGATGGGAATATAGGGGGACAGTCCCTGGGATAAGGTAGATGTGAGAACCCAAGGGAATGGCATTGTAAACTAGGGATAAGGTTAGGGATCTTCAAGCCTCTCCACAACATGGTGGAAGTATTCACCTTGGCTGTGTGTGACCTCCCAAAGTTGTGATTTCCCTTTTTGGTCTCTTCCTGCCTGCACTGTTAGGATGTCCTGTCTCTGCTCTGAGATGTAAGGTTGATGGAGTGGAGTAGGTGAGGAGGGGCTCTGGGAGGGAGTGGAGGCATGCTGAAATTGCAAGCACCTTTATGTTTCACTGGTGCATGGGATGGAGGAAGGGAGCTTTACTGAGAACCTGATTAAAATTATTCAGGTATGCAACACCACCTGCAATTTTCTGTTCACTGTAAACACTTTTGACAGAGTGGGATCAGAAAGTTGCACACTCCATGTTGTGAGAGTTAAGCTCCTTGTAGGAATAATGTCAAAATCCTACCATCAATATTTTGGTGGGGGCACCATTGATGGTAAATTAATCTGAAGCAGCCACATAATCATTCACTCAAAGCCATGCGTTCTACGACTACTCTGTTCTGACTTCCCAAAGATTCTCTCGGTTTTGTAGAACAGAATTCAGTTAAGTGATGGGATGCACTTCACTTTACCTGGACAGGAGCAATGGCAACAACTTCAAGAAGTATGAAACCATCCAAAATAAACCGTCAACTCAATCAGCATCCCACCCCTCCACTAGGCTCCCTCCACCATTGGTTGTCAATGTGTACCATCTACAAGATACGCTGCAGCGATTCACCTTGACATTTTCACCAGCACCTCCCAAGTGTGTGGTCTGTACTGGGGAAACAGCAGCAAATTGATGGAAACACAATCACCTCCAAGTTTCAATCTAAGTCACGCACTACCCTGATTTGCACAAATATCAACGTTCCTCATTATCACTGGGACAATGTCCTGGAACCCTGTGCCCTTTCCCCTCTGTTAACAGTGCTGTGGGAGTGCAGTTATAACATGGACATTAATGTCTCACCACCGCCCCTTTCACATGGCAATAAGGGAAGCCCAATTCATTGCATTCTTTAAATCAATTGTAATAAATCTATTGTCGCTGCCATTGCACAATCATATGGAAATTTCCTCAGAATTTACCTTCCAGAACGCACTTTCCATCATCTCATCATCCAGTTATCAAACAGTATGACATCTTTGTGTTCCATTAGGGGTTTTAAACATGTTCAGTTCACAGTTATCATGGTTCTCTGTGACTCCACAATCATCGTTTAGATTAAAGGTCGCTTTCATTAATGTCCAGTGACTGCTGAAGCTCCCTTGAACCAGGCAAATGTTCAGAGAAGCAGTCAATATGTGCTGGAGCAGCACTGTGAGACTAAGTACAGCCAGATAGAGTGAGATTTGCCATGGATTTGTGAAGTGACAGACTTATTTCTCTGAGAGTCTGGTGAGTTAATATTTGCTGATTTTCTTTCCTTTCACTAAGGGTTAGCAGTTGGTATAACCTCACAATCTGGTCCAAGCAGCTGGGCCAGTCTTATTACCTTATAGCAACACAGGGAGCTTGACATCTCTTTATTCTTATTACCGGACAGCGGGAGCATTGACCTTTGAGCGAGACCTGGAAGCATTCATTGCACCATAGTTCTCGGACAGGTTTACTGGGAGCATCTGCTGTCATAATCCCTGATACCACCTGCCTGCTCCTCATGCCAATTAGTTGGCATTGTGACTCTCATTTGCTTCGCATTGACAGAATCCATTCTTTGTTGCTTTGTCACTTACTTGTGCTTGCTTTTTTGTTCCTCTACATTACAAGCATCCAGAGGCCTAACAGTTTAGGGAGAATTTTAACTCCCAGTCTCATCCTCAGGAGAGGCAGGGAGAGGGGGTGCTGTTAGCAACCAGGAGTGTGAGGGTGGGTTAAGTACTCAGAAAATATGTTCCCAAACCACTTCCTATTGTAAAGGGGAGGGATTGTGGGATGGGTCCCTAATATAATTTATTTAAATGAGGTGGTGGTTTTACTCTGATTTTAATGTAATGCCTGGTTGCTGAGGACTTAGAAAACCCAACCACTGGAGGAGTGGTGGCAGTGGGGGTTGGGCAGAGCATAGACAGATCTAACAGGCATGCTCCTTTTCTGCACAGCTTCAGGCGCAAGGAGACCAGGCCGCTCACAATGCTCCCTAACCCATCCTCCACTCTCAGTCTCTCCGGCCCTCATTCTGGCCCTCGTGGGTCTGTCCACCAGTCTCATTTCCGTGGTCCCACCCTTCGAATTTTCTGAGGAGCAGGAGAGTTGACATTTTGGGCAAAAAGCCCTTCATCAGGAATGAGGCAGGGAGCCTCCAGGGTGGAGAGATAAATGGGAGAGGGGTGGCGCTGGGGAGAAGATAGCTGAGAGTACAATAGGTGGATGGAGGTGGGGATGAAGGTGATAGGTCGGAGAGGAGGTTGGAGTGGATAGGTGGGAAGGAAGATTGGCAGGTAGGACAGGTCATGAGGATGGTGCTGAGCTGGCAGCCCCAGGCTTGGACGGTTGACTCCACCGACATCTTACCAGAAGTTTCATTGATTAATCTCCTTGAGCAATGATGTCTCAGATGCTGTCCTTGCTGGCATGCCATTCATTCACCAGCTCTATCCTGATCCAAAACCTTGCAGTAAAGTCACTTCTTCACAAAGTTTCATGCACCATCACCCCAGTCTTTGCCAAGCATTACTAGCTCTCTGTGCTTGGCAGTTGGTGTTGACATCTCACTTTTTATTCTCGCCTCGGCCAAGTGATCTCTTCCAGCCAGGTGTGACAATCCACGTTCTTTTCAAATCTGTTTGCTTCTCTTCCCTAGAACACTCTACACGCATGGAACATCGTTTCTTGGACACCTGAAGCACACTGGTTTGTTTTATTTAACTTGCTGGGTATGGTTGAGGTGCAGGCACCCTGTCTAATGTAACTCCCACTGCCCCACCCCTCCCTGCCTCCACTTGCCTGGCAACAAAGATTGAGCCCAATTGCTATGGATTTCCTGTCCCTTCCCACCTATCTGCTCCACTCTCCTCTCTGACCTATCACCTTCATCCCCACCTCCATCCACATATTATATTCTTGGCTACCTTCTCCCCAGCTCCACACCCCCCCTCCCATTTATCTCTCCACCCCGAAGACTCCCTGCCTGATTCCTGATGAAGGGCTTTTGCCCGAAACATTGATTTTCCTGCTCCTCGGATGCTGCCTGACCTGCTGTGCTTTTCCAGCACCACTCTAATCTTGACTCTGATCTCCAGCATCTGCAGTACCCACTTTCGCCTTCGAATTATCTGCCTACTAATCCCTTTGACACATAATCTCTCCCTCCTCTGCCAACACCGCCATAGGCCGCAGCCTGGTCTCTTAGGCCTCTCCATTTGCTCCCACCAGCAGTGAAACAGAATTTGAACTTTTCAATCAATCAATGCAACCATTTCCTTTGGAGGTTCAACAATCTTTATTTTAACCGGCAGTCTTAATAACAGTGGTTAAGTGTACCCCTTGATGATCCAGAATACTGACCAACCAGCACATTCCCTGTCACAAAGATGCTGGTTAATAAAAACTGTACCTCAGTATTTTGGTTTCTACCAGCTGGCACCTTGTCGTGTCCTGCCTTCCCTGATAAATCAGGACCTCTGTGTGGTTCCCCGAGTCAGAAATGATTTTTCTTGTTCTTCCCCTTTTACCCTGAGGGGCACGATGAAAGTGAATAACAAGAAACACTAATGGTGCCGTCTTAAATGTGATTCAACAAATGGATGAGTTTGGACAAATTCTGTATGAATACAGGTTTAAAAGGCTTTAAAATGGGCCTCAGCACAAAAATTCATTTTGCCTCAGTATTCAGACCTCAAACAAGGGATTGGTTAGAATTCAGAAGGTTGATATTTACCCAAAATAAGGCCCAAGGGCCATAGCTGCCAGTGAAATAAAGACTTGTGTTTATAGTTCTGTACATTTGATTGCATCTGAACTTTTAAACTTACTTCTTTATTTTTTCTATTTCTGTAGCTAAGATTTTCTATAATGGACTTTGTACCTAAGATGGTACCGTGTGAGGTAACGGTGTACAATTTCCACTGTATTTTTGTACCCTGTGCTTGAGTACACATGACAATACATCTAAAAAAATCTAAATCCAGCAACGTGTTGTTCGATGTTTTCCCACAAGGAACAAGGGCACAGGAAGTGTCCCTTTGGTACAGGGCTGACATTTATCATGGGCAGGGCTATTGATAATGTTGCATTTCACCCTTCGCATTATTTTTGAAAAGTCAGCTAGGAGAAAGTGAGGGCTGCAGATGCTGGAGATCAGAGCTGAAAATGTGTTGCTGGAAAAGCGCAGCAGGTCAGGCAGCATCCAAGGAACAGGAGAATCGACGTTTTGGGCATGAGCCCTTCTTCAGGAACCTCTTCAGAAACATTCTTGAAGAAGGGCTCATGCCCGAAACGTCGATTCTCCTGCTCCTTGGATGCTGCCTGACCTGCTGCGCTTTTCCAGCAACACATTTCCAGTTTTGAAAAATCAGGCCCAGCCCATTATTCCTGCCATAATCATAATAATTATTCCATATCTGATTAATCTTATGAAGAAAGGAACTTTAGAGGACTGGTTTTGGTAACTTATCTATGATCCAACTATGCCCTTTCCCAAAATAAAGTCCTTCTGGTAATTCAGTAATGTGTAACTTGTGTTTAACAGAGAAATGGAGATGCACTAGAAATATCATAGGACTAAAATCCAGGCTAATTTTCTGGGGACATGGGTTCTGAAATCATTCCACAGAGGCTGGTATCCCATCACGAAGTCACCCTTTATTTACAGGTGCATTGCATTGTACTTGACACTGGTCCAGCTTTTTCAGAGCCAGCTCTCAGAGTGAACAGAATCTCTGACCCTTCTGTTTATATCTGTCAGCCAGGGCTCCCTGATTAGATCAGACTAACAGCCCCAATCAGGGGACTCATAATCTATGAGGTTTACCTGGCAAACCTTGTTGCAATCACTCTAGGTTCAAATCCTGCAAGGCAGTTAATGGACTTCGAGCTAGTGATGGTAATGGTGACAAGTATCATCAATTGTTGTAAAACCCCATCTGGTTCACTATTGTCCTGTAGGGGCAGAAAGCTGCCATGCCTACCCAGTCTGGTCTAGATGTGACTCCAGATCCACATTGATGTAGTTAGCTCTTAGCTGCTCTTTGAAATGATCCAGTGAACCATTCTGTTCAAAAACAATTAGCGATTGGAAATAAATGTTGTCCCTTCCCAGTGAGGGAAAGCCAATGAATACAACATTACTGAGAGCTTGAGTACAAGGAAACAACAGCATCTTTACCTTGTCACCTGTCATTTTACAGTTGCATTTTGGGGCACGTGAGCATTGCTGAAAAGTCTGCACCTCCTGCCCATCTCTCTTGTCCTGAGAAGGTTGTGGTGATCTCACCCTTGGACGCACCACAGCCTTTGCAGTGACAAACTCCCACACTGGTGTCAGCTGAGAAATGCCAGGATATTGTCCTGACTATTCTAACAGAACAGAGATAGATTTCCAAGTCAGGTGGTTAGTGGGATGACTGAGGGAAATGTAAAAATGTAAAAATTGTCCTCTTCTCCTTGGTAATTGACAAGAGGTGTTTCCGGTATTTTCCCAAGTGACCACTCCTGGCAAATTGTGGTGGTTGCCCATTTGTACCCACACTGGGTAAGGGGTGTTTGAGGTAGCTCGCTGTTGCCACTGTCCCTTTGCCTTCGTTTTGTCTTGGGTCTATCTTTGAGGAGAAAGTGAGGTCTGCAGATGCTGGGGATCAGAGCTGAAAATGTGTTGCTGGAAAAGGGCTTATGAAGAAGGGCTTATGCCCAAAACGTCGATTCTCCTGTTCCCTGGATGCTGCCTGACCTGCTGCGCTTTTCCAGCAACACATTTTCAGCTTGGGTCTATCTAGTGATTAGTGGAAGAGGATACATCACAGTGGAGTATCCACAAAACAAGCACTATTCTTGGACAACAGGAAGATCTATTGCTTTTGTTTTTATTTCAAAAATATACTTTATTCATAAAAAAGTTCTTTGTATATATACATAGTTCCAAAAGCAGTTTGGTTCTGTACAGTTGCATATAAACTGAACAAACAAAACATTGGACTTAGACTCTATCCAAAGACCTCTCTTCTGCATACAATATTAATACTCACATATGTTTGAGACACAGCGAGGTTCCCAATTTCTGAACAGACCCCCATTCACCTTCAACAAAAAGACCTCAGATAGTGGTCTTTCCCCACTGCACCTCAGCAGCAGCTCTCCAAGTGGTAGCCCGAAGTACAAGTAGATTTTTTCAGGTTTAATGACTGGGACTTTGAGGAGCTGATACAGATACATCTACACCCTCTTCGAGTAGAAGCCCTTGTGTTCAATCACACGGTGTGTGGCTTCAGTAGAATGTAATATCACCATTAACCCCTTCAGAACCATTATCATATACAACATTACCATATTCAACATGACCATATACAACATTATCATATACAACATTACTATGTATAACAGCATTGGGAGTGGCAGCAACAGTCACAGCAGGTTTATGACTTTTGCATCTTGTAATAGACAGCCCCATCTCTTGAAATCTTCAACAGCTATCTATTCATGATCACAACCAACACCTCAGCAAGCCATTGCCTGCTTTATCTTGTGCAACACCTAAGAATGTTGGGCCCAATATGAATTTCAGTTTGGGGATACCAAGACAACCAAAGCAGAGGCAGAGGAATGCGATTCCTTCATGGCAATGGGAAATATTTGTTAGTTGTAAGGCATTTGGGGATGCCTATAGATTGTGAAATGTATTTTATCAATGCAAACCATCCCTTTCTCTTGGGGTGGCATGGTGGCTCAATGGTTAGCATTGCGGCCTCATGGCGCCACGGACCTGGGTTCGATTCCATCCTCAGATGACTGGCTGTGTGGAGTTTCTCCCCGTGTCTGTGTGGGTTCCCTCTGAGTGCTCTGTAAGTTTGGATGGGATGCTCTTCAGAGGGTCAGTGTGGACTCAGTGGTCTGAATGACCTGCTCCTGCACTGTAGGGATTCAATGATTTGTGGTGTGACAGCTAGAAGCCAGAGAGCAGGGTAAAAGCTGAAGCAAGTAGTGGAGATACTTGAACTTCTTTTAACCTGGAAGGCACAAAGTGCTGTGTGTACATGCTACAGTCATGTGGGCCTTACTGAAGAGTCAGGTGTACAAGCAGGCAGGGCATGTCTGTTGTGGTCTTCAGGATAATGCCAAAGCCACAGCCCCAAGTTGACGGTAGCTGTGGAGGCTATAGCAACCCTGAGCTTGTTTAGCCCATGTTGGCTGTACTGGGTTAGTCGGTGTGCAGACAGCACTTGCCTGACATGTTGTTTGCAACCACCTCAAGTTCCCTGAGGGCAAAAATGCAACAGAAGGGGCAAAGCTCAGGATACTTCCGACTGGCAAGGTTTCCGAGGATGTGATCGATCACTTGAAGGCTCGTACAAGCTGCATTGGCTGAAGACAGCAGAGAAGCATGGGCAAATTGCCAATGGTTTGGGGAGTGGCTCTTATTTGTTGGAATAGCAATGCAGAGGTCTGTGACGATAATCCCAATGAAGGTGAGCTATAATTTCCACACTGACAGATGGAGAATTTGAATTGAGTTTTACAAAAAAGCTGTAAATAAAATCTGGCGGAGGTAATTATAAGCGTGAAACAGTTGGATCCGACAGATTCACTGATGTCCTTTATGGAAGGGAACCTCATGCACTAACTCATGGATTATACAGGATTCCAGACTTATACTGAAAACAATTTGCATTTAAAAGGCACCTTTAACACAGTTAAACTTCTTCTCTTGGGAACATTAGGAGATGTTCAGCCATTTCGCTGAAGTGTGACTGGGGAGGTAGGTTTTAAGGCGTATGTTAAGGAAGGAATGAGATATGGAGTGGTAGAGAGGTTCATAAAGGGAATTAAAGAGGTTAAAGTGGGAATGAGGGGCTAATATAGGTGGGTAGAAATGTTTAAGGGTAAATGTTTTATGTAGGGGTTATGAGGGCCACTTGTGATGGGCAGAGGAGCAGGTCAAGGGGCAATGGGTGGGATATGGATGGAGCATGCGGAGTGTGTGAAGGAGGATGGGGTGAAATGGGGTGAGGGTTGCTGGGACTTTCTGGTTTTATTAAACTGCATCACGGGGCGAATTGCATTAAGGCAGTCCATACACCAAGTCTGCATCTGTAACCAGCAGTATCTGCTCTCATCCCAGCAATTCCCCAGGACAAACATTCAGCGTCCAGGGAAACATTTTCCCAGCTTGGGTTTACAGAGCTGGAAATGTCCTACATATGTGCCCCGAGTCAGCAGCAAAAATCCGGGACTCAGTATCAAGGAGCTAGTGTAGATCAGGGAGCAGGGTGATGATTGATGAACAGGGCTTGGTACAAGATCAAATATAGGAAGCCAAGGTTCAGGCATTTCAGGCCGGTGAGAAATGGGAGGCCTGTCATCATCACTGCAGCAGTGAATCACAGTCAGGTCCAGAGGTTAGCAAAGGCATGTCTGAGGTTCACTCTCTACTTACTGAGATTTCATACTGTATTCCCCTGTCCACAGTGTGGTGTCCTCTACATTGGGCAGATGAAGCACAGACTGAGTGACTGCTTTGTGGAACACCTTTGCTGCAAAAATGACCCTGAGCTTCCAGTGGCCTGTCACTTCAACACATGCCGTGTTCCCGCAGCAACATCTCTGCTGCAGTGTCCCAGACCGAGAAACAACATCTCATTTTCCTTTTTGGGGATTTTGCAACCTCTAGGATCAACAGCGAGTTCAATACCTTTAGACCTTGATCATGTCCTTCCATTTCTTTTTCCCTACCCAGCATCCCGGTCCTGTCATTCAATGGGTTGCTTTCAGCGTGCGCTACCCGTTCTCCCATGCTCACGGCTCTCATTCTCACTTACTCAACTTCTCTTCTGCCGGGGTCTACTATTAACAAGCCACTTGTCTTCTTATTGCTTTCCTATATTTCTCTCTCTCTCTGGACTCTACCTTCATTTCTCCAAGCCTTCAACCTCACCTTCCCTGTAAATACCAGATCTCCCAAGCTGTTAACTGTTCTGATGAATAGTCACTGGATTCGAAATGTTGACAGTGTTTCTCCCCACTGAACACTGTCAGACCTGGTTGAGTTTCGCCTGCAATTTCTGTTTTTGAATAAGGTTTCTGTACCTGCTGAGATGAGAAATAACATAGATGTGAAAGTTTGCCTCAATGATTGAGATAAAATTGTCCCAGGTTCAAATTGGGTGCCAGACGAGTCTAGTTCAACCCAAAGTTTCATATACCTTTTCCAAGTGTTTATTTCATTGTTGGAAACCACTAGAGAATAAAACAACCATCAAACTGGACAGAGCACTTGATCTTGATCTTCATTTCAAATCAGGGCATAACAAAGGCACACCCCGCACAATTAAACCCTGAAAAACTCTCCTCACCACGTTTCATGCAAAAATTAAGATCGCTTTGCCAAGAGATTTTTTGATGTTTCGAAACCAAAGGATAAACGTTTCAATATTAAAGGGGAATGGGGAGAAAGCGTGAATATGGAAATGAGATTGAAGATCAGCCAAGATCTGATTGGTGGAGCAGGCTCGAGGGGCTGAATGGCCTACTTCTGTTCCGAGTTTCTCTTCCAAGGACGAGTTGAGTCATGCTTATCAAATCACTCACCATCAGGCCGCTCCGTCACCATTCCTGGGTATGTCCCGTCTGACTGGCAGGGGTAGAACTGTCCTGGGAGTCAGGAATATCCGATTCTTGGCAGCTCAAGGAGTGCCATCTGGAGTAAAGTGGCTTTCTAAAGCCTGTAGCCTGTCGTGATATAAAGCAAATGGTAGCACCATGTGCAGTGAGCCGCCAATTCAAACTGCCTCTCATGACCAAGCCAATACTGCAGGGAATGCTGATATTATTTATTCCAAGTCATCAGTGAGAGAGGAAAAAATATGCAAAAAGACATTGAGGGAAAGTTTCAATGTTTCCTACTTTGTAATAATTCTGATATACATCGCTGATTAATTTCTCATGTGTTATTGGTGGTAATCAAATTCAGATTGTTATCATAGCATTGAAGTTTGGCTGATTATTTTTGCATAGAACTTTGTAAGTTGTACAACACAGTGTTATTCCATAATGAATTCTGCGAATCTACTTCCAGCTTTAGATTGCATTTGAAGTCAGAGCCAACATATATTTGTTTTCATGGAGGTGGTGAAATACTAACAACTCTGCACAATATTCAAACTTCTTTTCTCTTACTTCAAAACTACCCCCATCGTGTTTGCATTTGGCAGAGCACTGGTGTTTTAGTGTCATTGATCACAGAATGAGGACCTTCAGCCCATCACTGGGCCATCAAACAACCATCCATTTTAATCCCATTTTTCAGCATTTGGCATGTAGCCTTATATGCTGTGGGGTTTCTGTTATTCAGATAGACAGTTCATAAATGCCGTATGGGTTTTAAAACAGGAAACCAGACTTTAAATCAATAAACAAATGTAAATACTAACAACATATATTTATAAAGTGCCATTAGTATGGTTAAATGTCCCACGGCACTTCAGAGGAATGTTATCAGATGAAATTTCCCATTGAGTATATTAGGTTAGATGACCAAAGTTTTAGTTAAAGTTTTTTTATATATATTATTTCACAGGATGAGGATTTCAATGGTCAGGCCAGCATTTATTGCCCATCTCTAATTGCCCAGTTAAGAGTCAACCACATTGCTGTGGGTCTGGAGTCACACATATGCCAGACCAGGCAAGGATGGCAAGATTAGATTAGTGCTGGAAAATCACAGCAGGTCAGGCAGCATCCGAGGAGCAGGAAGATCGACGTTTCGGGCAGGAGCAAGGATGGCAGATTTTTCCCGAAAGGACATTAGTAAACTGGACAATTCCAATGAAAATACCCCAAGGCTATTACCTTCCCTTAAGTAGATATTAAGGACAAGAGAAAGCTAGAGAGGTGGAAAAGGTTTCGGGAGGGAATCTCTGAAATCAACTTCAATGATTATTTGGATAGAAATAGTGTGACAGAGTGTGGGGAGAAGGCAGGAGATTGGCACTGGGTCATGCTGTTTGGTTGACGAGCCAGTACAAACATGATGGGCTGAATGCCCTCCTTCTGTACTGGTCCTGAAGAAGGGTTACACCTGAAACGTTGACTTCTCCACCTCCTAATGCTGCCTGGCCTGCTGTCTTCTTCCAGTCTCCTCCAAGTCTCCTGTACTGAAGCAGTTCTGTAATGCAGTGAAAACTGGGGATTTGCAGGAGGGCAGAGTCTGAGGAACGCAGATATTGGAAAAGCAGAAGG
Organism: Chiloscyllium plagiosum; assembly: GCF_004010195.1. NCBI lineage: Eukaryota > Metazoa > Chordata > Chondrichthyes > Orectolobiformes > Hemiscylliidae > Chiloscyllium > Chiloscyllium plagiosum. The sequence continues at coordinate 30,996,745 of NC_057745.1, forward strand.
AGGTAACAGACAAAGGCAGGGTCGGGACATGACAGAATATGAAACAGAGATGAGCATTCTAAACGTGGGCATGAGAGGAAGGGTATGTCAGCCTGAAGGAAGTTGCCACTGGGGTCTGCAGCTTGAGCCTGGTTTAATTCAGCGAGTTACTGATCTAAAATACATCAGTTTACAGTCAATCTTAGCTGAATAGTAACACACGCTGTGAGAACTCAGAGGTTCGTCAGTTCAAGCATCCATCTTGCCAGCTGCACAAAGTACTGTCCTGTCTGGAAGCCATTTCGGTGAAAGACACTATTGATTCCATTTGCAATGGTTCTGAGCTCCTCACTGACTTCATTCCCTCAGCTCCCAATCAGAGGGCAGGGGCCCAGGGAGGGAACCCAATCAGTGATGGACCTGGTATGTTTGGAGAGTGAACGGTGGGCAGAATTATTTGCAGCTTCAGCAGAAACAAGGACGTTAAATATTAAGAAGCTCCAAGGCCACAAATCAGTGCCAAACATGTTCACATCTCCAGCTTAAAACCCCTCAAAATGGCTGCCTATTGCCTCCTTTCAGCCCTGGCCTGTGGGAGTGGGGCTGAGGGGGTTGTGAGGGAGGGGATGTGATCAGGTACAAATTGCGGCAGGATGAGAAGCCAGAGGTTATGAAGGTGGGTTGTAGACGTGGCTTGTATTCCTCCAAGTGCAGAAGATTCAAGGCTGATCTAATTGAGGCATTTAAGATGATGAAAGGATCAAACAGGATAGTTGGAAAGACTGCAGAAAGCTACGGAACTGAGGGATTTGGGAGTCCTGATGGATGTGGAAAGGTTATTTCCCCTTGTGGGAGAGTCTACAATCAGAGGGCAAAATCTCAGAAGAAGAGGTTGTACTTTTAAGATGTTGACAATGAAGAACTTCCCCTTTCTGAGGTTTGCGAATCTGTAGAATTCTTTACCACAGAGGGCTATTGAGGCTGGGTCATTCAAGTATAGTCAAGGCTGAGACAGACAGATTTTTCATCAATAAAGGAATCAAGGATTGTGGGGGAAAAGGCAGGAAAGTGGAGTTGAGGATTATCCGAGCAGCCACGATCATATTGAATGGTGGAGCAGACTCGATGGGCCGAATGGCCTGGACTGCTCTTCCAGCTTGTGGCCTTAAATTATTTCCTTTGTGGGTCAGGGGGTTGAATAAGTTAAAATTAGAGCTTTAGCTGTTCAGGAGAATGTCCGAAAACACTTATTTCTAAGGGGTAGTGGAAATAAACTCTTTCCCCCCAAAAGCTCTTGAGGCTGGTGAGGAGATCAAATGAGAAATGTAAAATGACTTTTTTTAAGTGTATTAAGGGTTATAGAGACACAGAAATGAATTTAAGAAACAGATCAGTCACCATATATCTGAATGGTACAACAGGTCAATGGTTTAAGTGGCTTTCAATTCATACGGAGCAACGGCAAAACTGGAATCTGGAGACACATTTTCTGCAATTGACAGTGCTTTGAATTTGTTCAGTTAACAGGCAAAATTATGAGCCACCTAAATCCAGATGGTTCTCGGAGTCAGAATGGGTGGAACAACTGGCGGTCAGCATTTTATTCCGTTTGCTTTCTTCACGGAGTCACAGACCTGTCAATGCCCAGAAAGAGGCCAGTCAGCCTGGTCTGGCTCTCTGACTATTTTGACTTTGTGCTAAACTACTGCCTTTTCCCCATTAACCTTGCATATTGGTTCAATTTAATTAAACATCCCGTACCCTCTCGAATACCTCAATTGAACCAGACTCCACCACACCTCCAGGCAGTATATTACACACTGTAACACCTCCAGGCGGTGTATTACACACTGTAACACCTTCAGGTGGTGTATTATACACTGTAACACCTTCAGGTGGTGTATTACACACTGTAACACCACCAGGCAGTGTATTACACACTGTAACACCTCCAGGCAGTATATTACACACTGTAACACCTCCAGGCGGTGTATTACACACTGTAACACCTTCAGGTGGTGTGTTACACACTGTAACACCTCCAGGCGGTGTATTACACACTGTAACACAACCAGGCAGTGTATTACACACTGTAACATCACCAGGCAGTGTATTACACACTGCAACACCTCCAAGCAGTGTATTACACACTGTAACACCTCCAGGCAGTGTATTACACGCTGTACCATATGCAGGCAGTGTATTACACACTGCAACACCTCCAAGCAGTGTATTACACACTGCAACACCTCCAAGCAGTGTATTACACACTGTAACACCTCCAGGCAGTGTATTACACGCTGTACCATATGCAGGCAGTGTATTACACACTGTAACATCACCAGGCAGTGTATTACACACTGTAACACCTCCAGGCAGTGTATTACACACTGTAACACCTCCAGGCAGTATATTACACACTGTAACACCTCCAGACGGTGTATTACACACTGTAACATCTCCAGGTGGTGTATTACACACTGTAACACCTCCAGGTGGTGTATCACACACTGTAACACCTCCAGGCAGTGTATTACATACTGTAACACCGCCAGGCAGTATATTACACACTGTAACACCTCCAGGTGGTGTATTACACACTCTAACCCCACCAGGCAGTGTATTACACACTGTAACACCTCCAGGCAGTATATTACACACTGTAACACCTCCAGGTGGGGTATTACACTCTAAACCCTCCAGGCAGCGTAATACACACTGTAACACCTCCAAACAGTCTATTACACACTGTAACACCTCCACGAAGTGTATTACACACTGTAACACCTCCAGGCAGTGTATTACACATTGTAACACCTGTAGGCAGTGTATTACACACTGTAACATCTCCAGGCAGTGTATTACACATTGTAACACCTCCAGGCAGTGTATCACACATTGTAACACCTCCAGGCAGTGTATCACACACTGTAACACCACCAGGCAGTGTATCACACACTGTAACACCTCCAGGCAGTGTATTACACATTGTAACACCTCCAGGCAGTGTATTACACATTGTAACACCTCCAGGCAGTGTATTACACACTGTAACACCTCCAGGCAGTGTATTACACACTGTAACACCTCCAGGCAGTGTATTACATCACTGTAACACCGCCAGGCAGTATATTATACACTGTAACACCAGCAGACCATGCATTGCACACTGTAACACACTGTGGTGGGTTATGACACTCTAAACCCTCCAGGCAGCGTATTAGACACAATAACGCCTCCAAGCAGTCTATTACACACTGTAACGCCTCCAGGCAGTGTATTACACACTGTAACACCTGTAGGCAGTGTATTACACACTGTAAAATCACCAGGCAGTGTATTACACACTCTAACCCCTCCAGGCAGTGTATTACACACTGTAACACCTCCAGGTGGGGTATTACACACTGTAACACCTCCAGGCAGTGTATTACACACTGCAACAACACTCGGCAGTGTATTACATACTGTAACACCTCCAGGCACTGTGTTACACACTGTAACACCTCCAGGCACTGTATTACACACTGTAACACCAGCAGACTGTGCCTTGCACACTGTAACAACTCCAGGTGGGTTATTACACACTCTAACCCCTCCAGGCAGCGTATTACACACTGTAACACCTCCAGGCAGTATATTACACACTCTAACCCCTCCAGGCAGTGTATTACACACTCTAACCCCTCCAGGCAGTGTATTAAACACTGTAACATGTCCAGGCAGTGTATTACACACTGTAACACCTCCAGGTCGTGTATTACACACTGTAACACCTCCAGGTGGTGTATTACACACTGTAACACCTCCAGGTGGTGTATTACACACTGTAACACCTCCAGGCAGTATATTACACACTCTAACCCCTCCAGGCAGTGTATTACACACTGTAACACCTCCAGGCAGTGTATTAAACACTGTAACATGTCCAGGCAGTGTATTACACAATGTAACACCTCCAAGCAGTGTATTACACACTGTAACACCTCCAGGCAGTGTATTACACAATGTAACACCTCCAGGTCATGTATTACACACTGTAACACCACCAAGCAGTGTTTTAGACACTGTAATGCCTCCAGGCAGTGTATTACTCAGTGTAACACGTCCAGGCAGTGTATTACACAATGTCACACCTCCAGGTAGGGTATTACACACTGTAACACCACCAGGCAGTGTATTATACAATGTAACACCTCCAGGCAGTGTATTACACACTGTAACACCACCAGGCAGTGTATTATACAATGTAACACCTCCAGGCAGTGTATTACACACTGTAACACCACCAGGCAGTGTATTATACAATGTAACACCTCCAGGCGGTGTATTACACACTGCAACACCTCCAAGCAGTGTATTACACACTGAAACACCTCCAGGCAGTGTATTACACGCTGTCACGCCACCAGCAGTGTATTACACACTGTAACATCACCAGGCAGTATATTACACGCTGTAACACCTCCAGGTCATGTATTACACACTGTAACACCACCAAGCAGTGTTTTAGACACAGTAATGCCTCCAGGCAGTGTATTACTCACTGTAACATGTCCAGGCAGTGTATTACAGAATGTGACACCTCCAGGTGGTGTATTACACACTATGACACCTCCAAGCAGTGTATTACACACTGTAACACCTCCAGGCAGTGTATTCACGCTGTCACACCACGAGGCAGTGGATTACACACTGTAACATCACCAGGCAGTGTATTACAAAATGTGACATCTCCAGGTCGTGTATTACATACTGTAACACCACCAGGCAGTGTTTTACACACTGTAACACCTCCAGGCAGTGTATTACTCACTGTAACACGTCCAGGCAGTGTATTACACACTGTAACATCACCAGGCTGTGTACTACACACTGTAACACCACCAGGCAGTGTATTACACACTGTAACACCACCAGGCAGTGTATTACACACTGTAGCCACTCCAGGCCGTGTATTACACACTGTAACACCACCAGGCAGTGTATTACACACTGTAACACCTCCAGGTGGTGTATTACACACTGTAACAACACCAGGCAGTGTATTACACACTGTAAAATATCCATGTTGCGTATTACACACTGTAACACCATAAGGCAGTGTATTACACACCATAACTCCTGCAGGAGGTGTATTATACACTGTAACACCAGCAGGCAGTGTATTACACACTGTAACACCTCCAGGTGGTGTATTACCCATTGTAACACCACCAGGCAGTGTATTACACACTGCAACAACTCCAGGCAGTGTATTACACAATGTAACATCTCAAGGTGTTGCATTCCAAACCGTAACACCTCCAGACAGTGTATTACACATTGTAGCCACTCCAGACCATGTATTACACACTGTAACACAACCAGGCCATGTATTACACACTGTAACACCTACAGGCAGTGTATTACACACTGTAACCACTCCAGGCCGTGTATTACACACTGTAACACCACCAGGCAGTGTTTTACACACTGTAACACCATAAGGCAGTGTATTACACACCATAACTCCTGCAGGAAGTGTATTACACACTGTAATAACACCAGGCAGTGTATTACACACTGTAAAATATCCATGTTGCGTATTACACACTGTAACACCATAAGGCAGTGTATTACACACCATAACTCCTGCAGGAGGTGTATTACACACTGTAACATCTCCAGGTTGGGCATTCCAAACTGTAACACCTACAGGCTGTGTATTACACACTGTAGCCACTCCAGGCCGTGTATTACACACTGTAACACTACCAGGCAGTGTATTTCACACTGTAACAACTCCAGTTTGAGTATTACACACTGTAACCCCTCCAGGCAGCGTATTACACGCTGTAACACATCCAGGTGGGGTATTACACACTGTAACACATCCAGGCCGTATATTACACACTGTAACCCCTCCAGGCAGAGTATTACACACTGTAACACCTCCAGGCAGTGTATTACACACTGTAACACCTCCAGGCAGTGTATTACACACTGTAACTCCTGCAGATGGTGTATTACACACTGTAACACCACCAGTCAGTGTATTACCGCTGTAACACCTCCAGGCGGTTAATTACACACTGTAACACCACCAGGCAGTGTATTACAGACTGCAACAACTCCAGGCAGTGTGTTTCACACCGTAACATCTCCAGGCGGTGCATTCCAAACTGTAACACATCCAGGCAAAGTATTACACACTGTAACACCTCCAGGCAGTGTATCACCCACTGTACCACTGCCAGGTGGTGTATTACAAACTGTACCACCTCCAGGCAGTGAATTACACACTGTAACCCCTCCAGGCAGTATATTACACACTGTAACACCTCCAGGCACTGTATTACACACTGCAACAACACTCGTCACTGTGTTACACACTGTAACACCTCCAGACACTGTATTA
>NC_057745.1:31003623-31005927 GCF_004010195.1 Chiloscyllium plagiosum
AATACAAGACAAGACAAAAGCACTATAAGTCACTATCAATAATTGATCTTTGGTTACTTCAGCAGCAAAGAACCCTGTGGTTTTTGGATTCATTAATTGTCAGTTCGAATGCATGAGGTCACTCAGAAAGGCTTGTTTGAATCTGGAAAGGTTGCAAGTGATAAAAGCTGATCTCTGCTTCAAATATGGCCTTTTTTCACGCAGTGATCCAATGTTAGAAGTTTCAGAAAGACTTGTATGTTTTATTGTCATGATTATAACACTTCCTGAATGAATCATTCGCTTGATGTAGTTAAGAGAGGAAATGCTTTAATTAACTGTTGTTAAAATGCCCATCCCACTTCAAGCTTCCTGACGTAAAGCTATGTTTTGGGCTGATTTTACCAAAGAAATCTTTTGGTAACTGCTACAGGAATGTTGACCACGTTTTTGATACCCTTCTGTGCAGTCACATATTGTGGTTTCCTTCGTTGAATTTGTGTACATTTTTATTTCGCTAAGTTTTAAATGCCTCCTTGAGGAGAAAGTGAGGTCTGCAGATGCTGGAGATCAGAGATGGAAATGTGTTGCTGGAAAAGCGCAGCAGGTCAGGCAGCATCTAGGGAACAGGAGAATCGACGTTTCGGGCATTAGCCCTTCTTCAGGAACACATTTCCATCTTTAAATGCCTCCTGTAAGGTAACACTTGCATCAGCCAGAAAAGCGTCCACTGAAAACTCTACAGAAGCAGCCAGCAGTGAGCTGTTGTTTAACGCAACTGTTCATATGAGCTGTAATTTCCCAGCAATTGAATCGTCTCCCTTGTGTTGGATATATAACGCCTCAAACACGGAGTCAGTGGAAAAGCAATTTGGGCACGGTGTAACTAGACCAAGGATTAGCCATCACTGTCTTTCTCAATCGTCAAAGAAACATTTTACTCCCAGTGATCTTGAATGTTGATGAACTGAGTGCTGGATTCATTCCAGACCCGGTTTCTGCTTCTGTCAAAATCCCAAAATACCTCTCCTCAAAGTCACAAGTGAAATCTGAAGAGATAATGACCCTGGTAAGATTATCCTCTTCATTTTTCTCAGCCCATCTACAATCTTTGACCATTCACCTCCAATGCTTCGACACCTTTGTTCAGTTGAGACACCTGGTTCCATTTGCATTTAGCTGGTTATCCAGCTGTAAACATAGGAACATAGAAAGTAGCTGCAGATGTAGAATATGATCACCTCACATTGAGCCACATTGCACGTCACCTGCCTCACATTTTTCCACTCGCTCAACTTGCCAAATCGCACTTAAGCATCTGCATCCTCACTGTTCCATTTCCCTACACTTTGCCAATATCCTTCTAAACTATCCATGTATTTGTCCAAATGTCTTTTAAATGTTGTTATTGTACCCACCTCAACCATCTCCACTGGCAGCTCATTCCATATGCGTACCACCCTCTGTGTAAAAAAGTTGCCCCTCAGGTTCCCTTTTATTCTTTCCCCTCTAACCTTAAACTGATGCCCTCTAGTCCTCGATTCCCCAACCCTGGGAAATAGACTGAGTGCATTCACCCTATCCACGCCTCTCATGATCTTATACACTTCTATAAGGTCCCCCTCAGTCTCCTACACTCCAAAGAAAAAAGTCTTAGCTTATCCAACCTCTCCCTATAACTCAGATCCTTGAGTTCTGGCAACATCCCTGTAAATTTCTTCTTCACACTTGCCAGTTTAGCAACATCTTTCATACAGCAAGTGACCAAAAGTGAACACAATACTCCAAGTGCAGCCTCACTAACATCCTGTAACATAACTTCCCAACTTCTACACTCAATGCCCTGACTGATGAAGGCCAGTGTGCCAAAAGCCTCCTTCACTGCCCTGTCTACCTGGGACTCCTCTTTCAGAGATCCATGCACCTGAACTCCAAGGTCCCTCTGTCCTACTGCACTCCCTCAGGCCCTACCATTCATCATGAAACACCTACCTTGATTTGACTTTCCAAAATACAAGACCAAACACTTATCTATATTAAACTCCATTTGCTATTTCTCAGCCCACTTCCCCAGCTGATCAAGGACCTGCTCCAATTTCTGATAACCTTCCTCACTGTCCACGATACCGATTATTTTAGTGTCATCAGCAAACTTACCAATCATGCTCATCCAAATCATTGATATAGATAACAAACAATATTGGGCCCAACACCGACCCCTGAGGCACTCCACTAGTCACAGGCCTCCGGTCCGACAAGCACCTTCCACTATTACCCTCTGCTTCCTACCATCAAGCCAACTGTGTATCCAATTTGCCAGCTCCC
>NC_057745.1:31006572-31014347 GCF_004010195.1 Chiloscyllium plagiosum
AGTCAAATCCATCGAACTCAGCACCGCCTTCCTAACCTGCAATCTTCTTCCTGACCTCTCCGCCCCCACCCTAGTCTGACCTATCACCCTCACCTTGACCTCTTTCCACCTATCACATTTCCGACGCCCCTCCCCCAAGTCCCTCCTCCCTACCTTTTATCTTAGCCTGCTGGACAAACTTTCCTCATTCCTGAAGAAGGGCTTATGCCCGAAACGTCGATTCTCCTGTTCCCTGGATGCTGCCTGACCTGCTGCACTTTTCCAGCAACACATTTTCAGCTACCTACCATCGATGTTCAGCTTTCTGATGTATAGTTCCCAGATTTTTGTTTGTAGTCCTTCTTGAATAAGGGCACAACCGTTGCTACTCTCCAGTCTTCAGGGACCTCACCCGTGGCTAATGATGATGCAAAAATATCAGCCAGGGCCCACACAAATTCTTCTCTAGGCTCTTGCACTGTTCTTGGATATATCTGGAGATTTATCCACCTTCATGCATTCTAATATGTCCAACACCTTCTCTACTGTCACATGGACTGTTCCCAAGATATCACCATTAACTTCCCCAAATTCACAAGTTAGGGACTCAATTTTAAATGTTGTTTGATAATACTGTTATAAATTATCATAGGATATAATATGTTATAAGAACATACATGGGGGCAGAAAGATGTAAATCTCTTTGATCAATTAATTAATTGTTAAACAACTTCCAACCATTAGCCAAAAAACAAAAGAAATGAGGATGCTGGAAATCAAAACTAAAGCAGAAATTGCTGGAAAAGCTCAGCAGGTCTGGCAGCATCTGTGGGGGGAAATCAGAGTTAATGTTTTGGGTCCAGTGACCCTTCCTCAGAACTCGGATCTGTTCTGAAGAAGGATCACTGAATCCGAAACATTAACTCTGATTTCTCTCCACAGATGCTGCCAGACCTGCTGAGCTTTTCCAGCAATTTCTGTATTTGTTCCATCAGATTGGTATTGGGTCTTGAATGAATGAATGAATTATTGTCACATATATCTAGGGAGATACTGTGGAAAGTGTTTTGTCTCCACAATCCGACATCATTTTAAGTTGCAAAAGAATGAAAAGGAAGTACTTAAATAGAACTGATCTTCAATGGCAAGTGTCCTAAACACGACTCCAGGGTTTCTGCAGTATCTTTACAAGACCAGCCTCTGGTGTCACCACTAATGGTACAGTGACAATGGCACCGATACCTCGGGAGACCTCGGCTCCTCACACCATCGCTGTCTCACTGACACCACCAAGAGTCCCTACTCCGGGCCTACTGAAGTCAGGAGTCCCCTCTTTAGATGGGTCTTTGTGAAGAAAGTAGACCTGAACAGCTTGTGTGCAATTAAGTTCTTTGATACTCAAGCAAGCAGCTGCTGCAAACAGCCCATACTGTGTTACCTGCAGCACACACCCTACATTGAGGCCTGTCCTTTAGTCTTGATCTCTTTCTGCCTGAAGCTCCCAACTTGCTGCTCCCTCCAAAACCACACAGTGCAGGCCCTCCTTGCTCGCCACATCTCCTCAATCTTTAAACAAAATGTGTTCAGTTACTGGATGTAGGTGTCACTTGCCCAGCTGGCAGTCAGGAGTCACATGTAGTCAAAAAGTGTGGTGCTGGAAAAGCACAGCAGGTCAGGCCGCATCCGAAGAGCAGGAGAGTTGATGTTTCGGGCATAAGCCCTTCATCAAGAACCTTCTCCCGATGAAGGGGTTATGCCTGAAGCATAGACTCTCCTGCTCCTCGGATGCTGCGCTTTTCCAGCACCACACTCTTCGATCCTGACTTCTCCAGCATCTGCAGTGCTCATGTTCGCCTCTGAGTCATATGGAGGCTACACCGTGTAAGAATGGCAGTTTCCACACTGTAGGGAATCTAATCTAATCTTAACTTCCCTTAAGGGTACCAGATAGATTTATGCTGACAATAGACAATGGTTTCATGGTCACCATTTGACTCTTAATTCCAGATTTTTGTTGAGTTCAAATTCTATCATCTGCTGTGATGTGAACCCAGGTCCCCAGGATTTTACCAAGGTCGCTGGGTTCATAGTCTAGAGATAATATCACTAGGCCATTGCCTCCTTTTGACTGAGGATTTTTTGGAGGGAGTGCTGCACTGTCAGAGTTGCTACCTTTCCAATTGAGACCCGTTTCCCCCTTCGGGGGGGGGGGGGGGTGTGTGTGAAAGATCTTAAGGCACAGTTGAAGCAGAGGAAAGTAATCTCCACCACAGACCCCATACCCAAACCCAACACCATCATTACCACCACTACCACCAACAATATCCTGGTTAATATTTATCTCTCAATCAACACTAAAATGGATCAAAATCTAGTGACCCTTCCTAAAAACTCAGTTCTGAGGGAGGGTCACTCAACCTGTAACGTTAACTCTGATCTCTCTCCACAGATCGGCTGAGCTTTTCCAGCAATTTCTGTTTTTGTTTCTGATCTACAGCATCCGCAGTTCCTCTGGTTTTTACTTAAAATGGATGAATGTTTGCAGGAGCTTGCTCTGCTCAGGTTGGCAGACCTGATTATACCTCAACAATGCATTGTTTGCTGCAAAACAATTTGAAGCACCCTGGAGCGTGGAAAGATGCTAGATTAATGCAAGCTCTTCTGTTGCCTTTTAACGTTGATCATTTCCAATCTTGTGCTATCCTGGAAATTTGCATTTGAATGCATATTCTAACATGGCAAACGTGAGGACTGCAGATGCTGGAAACCAGAGTTTAGATCAGAGTGGTGCTGGAAAAGCTCAGCAGGTCAGGCAGCATCCGAGGAGCAGGAAAATCGACGTTTCGGGCAAAAGCCCTTCATCAGGAATAAAGACCTGAAGCCTCCAGGGTGGAGAGATAAATGGTGAGGGCGGGGCTGGGGAGACTCACTGAGATTCTTGTGGAGAGAGGAGGAGAGCTTCTTCAAGGCAGGCATCCTTGCAAGAGGATTCGCAGTAGGGTTAAAATCAACGAGGCAAAAGTGAGGACTGCAGATGCTGGAAACCAGAGTCTAGATCAGAGTGGTGCTGGAAAAGCTCAGCAGGTCAGGCAGCATCCGAGGAGCGGGAAAATGTTTCGGGAGGCCTGCTGTGCTTTTCCAGCACCACTCTGATCTAGACTCTGGTTTCCAACTTCTGCAGTCCTCACTTTTGCCTAGTTGCTCCTCGGATGCTGCCTGACCTGCTGTGCTTTTCCAGCACCACACTGATCACATATTCTAACATGCCTGGTGCTCAGTGCCCATGATGTTGTTATACTTCAACACATCTATTAATTGAATAAGGAGTCAAACTATTTTCCAGAGCTGTTTATTTGCATTTCATAGTCCAATACAAGCTCCAGTTTGCTCTCTCCCCTTTCTGACCGCATTAACTAATTAAAGCGAATGAGCAATTAACAATTTACATTATAATGCCCTGTCAGGGGCTGTGCGATTGTAACGAAGAACAAAAAGGTAGGGAAAACCAGGGAAGGGTTAAATCGAAATGGTGTTGGGGAAGGGGATAATGCCCATCTCTCTGAAAACCTTCCATTTTGCTTCTCTTTGGTAAAAAAAGTGATCTTACACACAGCTGTATTTTTACCATCATCCAACCACCCGTGGTGTAATTTTTTTCCGTCTATCAAACCGCCTTACATGGAAAGCGCATTAAGAGCAATGAAAAGCATCAACGGAGAGGGAGAGGAAGGGAGAGGGAGGCAAAATCAAAATTATTTTGGAAAGGAAGGTCAACCCTGTACCCTTTGCAGTGCCCACCTCGCTGAAAACCATCCCATAAATGTATGCTCCAATGCCAACCAGGTATCCTGAATTAACCTCGTCCCATTTGCCAGCATTTGGCCCATATCCCTCTAAACCCTTCCTATTCATATACCCATCCAGATGCCTTTTAAATGCTGTAATTGTACCAGCCCCCACCACTTCCTCTGGCAGCTCATTCCATACACCCTCTGCATGAAAAGGTTGCCCCTTAGATCACTTTTAAATCTTTCCCCTCTCACCCTAAACTGTGCCCTCTTGTTTGAACTCCATTCTTAGGCATCTACTGGTTTGTTCTATGACTCTATGGTCATAATTCACAACATTGTCACTGCATAGTCCATCATTACTATTTTATTCATAGAGTCATAGAGTGGTACAGCATGGAAACAGACCCTTCAGTCCAACCCTTCCATGCCAACCAGATATCCTAACCCAATCTAGTCCCACCTGCCAGCACCCGGCCCATATCCCTCCAAACTCAACCTATTCATATACACATCCAAATGCCTTTTAAATGTTGTAATTGTACCAGCCTCCACCACTTCCTCTGGCAGCTCATTCCATACACGTACCACCCTTTGCATGAAAACGTTGCCCCTTAGGTCTCTTTTATATCTTTCCTCTCTCACCTTAAACCTATGCCCTCTAGTTCTGGACTCCCCGACCCCAGGGAAAAGACTTTGTCTATTTATCCTATCCATACCCCTCATAATTTTATAAACCTCTATAAGGTCACCCCTCAGCCTCTGACGCTCCAGGGAAAACAGCCCCAGCCTGTTCAGCCTCTTCCTGTAGCTCAAATCCTCCAACCCTGGCAACATCCTTGTAAATCTTTTTTTGAACGCTTTCTTTACCGAACACATCCCTCACTATTTCTGCCTTATAAAATGAGGGAGCGGATTGTGTTGTCAGAAATACCAAAGTCATAGGAGCAGGATGAGGTGATCTCATTGAAACATATCAGATCCTTAAGGGGTTTGACAGGGTCAATGCTGAGAGGATGTTTCCCCTCATGGGTTAGTCTAGGACTAGAGGGCAGAGTCTCAGAATAAAGGGGCACCAACTGAAGACTGAAATGAGGAGGAATTTCTTCTCTCCGCAAGTTGTGACTCTTTGGAGCTCCTTTCCACTGAGATCTGTTAGGGGAAGAGTCTTGGTGTTTATTTAAGATTGAGATAGATTCTTAATCAGTCGGGATTTTCAAGGGTCACAGGGAAAGGGCAGGAATGTGGGAGCAGGAACGTTGGGTCAACCACGATCCTATTGAATAGCGGAGCAGGCTTGAGGGGAGAAATAGCCTACGCCTGTTCCTATTTCGTACTGTTTATCGTAGGGGCTTTAGGTCTCAAATCTCCAACCTTTTTCAATCTTTGGGTTGAGTGGGGCAATGCATTAGCCACGACTCCAGCCCTAGTTTCTCCAGGTTATTAATGGTCCATTAATTGAAGTCTCTGATAAGGTTGTGTCCAAAGTTCCGATTAAAGTTGCTCCCACAGCTTATCCCTACTCCCACGCCCTTACAACACGGCTGCTGAGAGGTGAATTTGCTTTCTTGTGTATGGAAATATGTCGTTAAAGTGAAACATCTATCAGTAAATATCTTCACAGACCTTTTCAACAGCTCTACCTATTTTGATGTTGCTCACTCGATGCATTTGCCAAGAATAAATAAGACAGGCAGTCTGCCTTTGATGTCTGATTCTACCTTTCTATCATCATGGCCCGAGGCAGTTGAGCAGAGGATTATATTTCATTGTGTTCCCTGCTGGGGTTTTTTTTTGCCTGTCATGGTATTCATTTTTAATTATTCGCAAACTGTCTGTCAACTTTACAAGCACCAACTCCCATCCCCCACTAAATATTTCCCAATGGGGATTGATCAGAAAAAGAGAGTGTTTTAGGGCTAATTGTTTAGCCTCATCTTTTTGCCACCACTTTGACTCTTTCAGGGTCTTTTTGATGTTTGTCAGATTTTCTCCTCTCGTTCAATAGCTTTTAGAGGCTCTGCCATTCAATAGAATCATGGCAAATCCGATATTCCTCATGTCTGCTTTCCTGTATTCTTTTGATGTAGATTCCCCTACTGTCTACACCTCAAGGCCCTGGAGCAGTCCCAGTGATGCTGCCTGCACAAGATCTTGCGAATCCAGTGAAAATAGAGATGCCCCGGCATCAACATCATCGACCAGGCCAACACCCTCAGCATCAAGGTGCTGACCCCACTTCGATCGGCGGTGATGTGCTGGGCACGTCACCCCCAAGATTGACACGAGATTCCCCAAGCAGGTGCTCTCCTCCCAGCTCTGAAATGGCAGGCGAGCCCCAGGTGGGACAGGGGAAATGCCTCAGGGATACCCACAAGGCCTCACTGGGGAAGTGCAGCCTTCCCACCGACATCTGGGAATCACTGGCCCCAGGCCGTCCAAAGTAGAGGAGGAGCATCTGGGAAGGTGTCGAGCACCTTGGGAGAAAACGAGAGTCGGGCGGAAACAGCGTAAGGAGGGTGTTGCTACGCCAACACCCCACCTACCCCCTTCCCATGACCACCACCTGCCCCAAGTGTATCAGAGCCTTCTGTAGCCTACGGACTCACCCGAAGAGTGGAGCAGAGTCATCCTCATCTGTGAGGGACTGTCGATGATGACTGGTCAAGAATCTATGAGATCATCAAATAATCGTAAGAATATAGAAAATATATGGTTCAGGATAAGGCCATTGTCCCATCTTAGTCATGCAGCCAATCCAACTTCATCTCCATTCATAGCCCTTTGGTAGACGTTCATATCGCTCTTTAGTCTTGTAGTTTGTTACACCTTAAGTGTAAGGCCAGATAATGTTTAATAGGCTTTCAGCCATACTAAACATTTAGTCAGTGAGCCCTTGACCCCAGCCCATCACCCTTTGGGTGAAAGGATTTTTCCTCAAATCTCTCCCGACCATCTACCAAGTACTTTAAATCCACACCCCATGCTTTATTAATCTCTCTACTAATGCAAATAGGTTCTCACTTTCCACTTTATCGCAGCTTCCTCACATTCTATTCATCTCAGTTATATGTCTTCGCAGATCGAAAGAAAACCACATCTATCCCATCATTTCCCTTAGCTTAAGTTCTCCATACCTGGCAACAGCCATGAAAATCTCCTTTGTAGGTTAGATGGGCTTCAGATTGGATTCACAGGTTGGTGCAACATCGAGGGCCAAAGGGCCTGTACTGTGCTATAATACTCTATGTTCTATGTATCATCCAGTGAAATCCTTTCTATAATAGAATGACCAGAACTGTACTCAGTTTTCTGACTGTGGCCTAACTATTGTCTTATACATTTTAAGCAGACCTCCCAGCTCCACTATCCTAAGGCTGCGTTAATAAATGAAAGTATCTCTGTGCCTTCTTCACCATCTCATCTCCCTCATTCCTCTACACTTCTCACCGTTTACTGATTATTTCCCAAAATACATTACCTCACACTTTAAAAAAGGCTATTTATATTATCTCTGCCCACATTGATAACATTTTGCTGCAGTCTGTACCTTTACTCCTCACTATCAATGCAATCAATTTCTGTATCAGCTCAAATTTATCAGCAATGACTCCCCCCCCCCCCAGCCCCCAGCCCCCCACCGAACACGTGTGCAATTTGTGTTAGCGACCCATGTGTGTGTGTGTGTCTATGTCTATGTGTGTGTCTGTGTCTATGTGTATGTATGTGTGTATTTGTAAATGTGAATGTGTGAGAGTGATGTGTGTTTGTGTGGGGGTGTGTGTGATGTGTTTGTGTGAGTGTAATGTGTTTTCAAATGCGTGTGTGTGATGTATTTGTTAGTGTCTATTGTGTGAGTGTGTTGGTGTGATGTGTGTATGTTGATGTGATGTGTGTGTGGGTGTGATGTGTGTGTGGGTGTGATGTGTGTGCGTGGATGTGATGTGTGTGTTTGTATGTGAGTGAGGGTGCATGTACATGTTTGTATGTCTGGGTGTGATGTGTATG
>NC_057745.1:31014721-31017834 GCF_004010195.1 Chiloscyllium plagiosum
GATGTGTGTCTGTGTGTGTGAGAGAGAGTGTGGATGAGAGTGTGTGAGTGTGTGTGTGTGTGAGTGTATGTGAGTGTGTGTCTGTGTGTGTGAGAGAGTGTGTGAGAGAGTGTGTGTGTGTGATGTGTGTCTGTGTGTGTGAGAGAGAGTGTGGATGAGTGTGTGTGAGTGTGTGTGCGTGTGAGTGTATGTGAGTGTGTGTGCCTGTATGTGTATGATACGTGTGTTGTTTTTATACATTTGTGAGAAGTGAGCATCATCGGCTGGGCCAAGATTTATTTCTTGTCCCTGATTTTCCTGGTGAAGCTGTTATTTAACTGCTCACAGTGTATCTAAGCACAGGAACTCAGATCCAGGGTGGAAGTGGATCAGCAATTTTTCTGTTTAGGTGAAGAATTTCCGGAATAACTGTTCAGCTGACGTTATGACAAAGCAACGTCTGAATTCCCCAATGCATTTCAAAGTTCCTCTTTAAATCTCCAGCAGTAAGTGACCAGTAAAAGGTTATATGGAACCATAAAATGGCATCTAATAGCTAATCTCCACCTTTTAAAAAATACTCTTGTGGGATGTAGGCATCACTGGATGGACCAGCATTTGTTGTCTGTCTGTCCTTGTGAAGGTGATGGTGAGCTGCCTTCTTGAACCACTGCAGTTCTCCTGTTGTAGGTAGACCCGCAATGCCATGAGGGACAGAATTCAAGGATTTTGACCCAGCGACAGGGAAGGAACAGAGAGGTATTTCTATGTCAGGGTGGTGAGTGGCTTGGAGGAGAAATTATTCCCACCCTTGTCCTTCCAGATGGAAGTTGTTATGGGTCGAGAGTGTGTTGCTGGAAAAGCACAGCAGGCCAGCATCCGAGGAGCAGGAGTATCGATGTTTCGGGCATAAATCCTTCATCAGGATTCAGATTCCTCATGAAGAGCTGATGCCCGAAACATCGATTTTCCTGCTCCTTGGACGTTGCCTGACCGGCTGTGCTTTTCCAGCAACACACTCTTGACTCTGATCTCCAGCATCTGCAGTACTCAGTTTCTCCCGGAAGTTGTTGCGGGTTTGGACGATAACATTAAAGGAACCTGGGTCAGTTGTGTCAGTGTATCTTGTAAATTATACATATTTCTGCCACTGTGTATCGGTGGTGGAGTGAGGGAGTTTTGAATGTGTTAGAGAGTGTGCCAATAAAGTGCACTGCTTTCTCCTGGATGGTAGGGAACCTCTAGAACATCGTTGAAGATGCTCTCATTCAGATAATCGGAGACTCATCAAACTCTTGACTTAAATCTTGTAGGTGAAGAACAGGCTTCGAGGAATTAGGTGATATGTTAGTAGTCACAGAATTCCTAACCTCTGACTTGCTGTTGTAACCATATTTATTTATGTGGTGGATCCAGTTGGGTTTCTAATCGTTGCCAACCCAGGAGGTTGATAATGAGAGATTATGCAATGACAATGCTATTGAAAGTCAAGAGGTAGTTGTCAAATTTTCTTTTGTAGGAGGTGGTCATCACCTGATACTGTGTGACGTAAGTATTCAGTGCCATGTATCTGCCTGAAGGTGTTGCAGATTTTGTTGTGTTTGAACATGGACGGCTTCAGGAGTTGTGGACATTGTAAAGTCATCAGAGTACATCCCCACTTCTGACCTCATGTTGAAGTAAAGGTCATTGATGAAGCAGCTGAAGATGGTTGGGGGCTAGGACATGACTCTGAGGAACTCCTGCAGAGCTGTGCTGGAGCTGAGATGACTGACTCCAACAACCACAACCATCTTCCTATGTGTTAGGTATGACTCTAACTAGTGGAGGATTTCCCCTAATACCCATTGACTACAGTGCTCCTCAGGCTCCTTGATGCAATACTCAGTCAAATACTCTCTTGATGTCAAAAGCAGTCCATGTTTGGACCAAGGCTGTAATGAGGTCAGGAGCTGAGTGGCCCTGGCAGAACCCAAACTGGGCATTACTAAGCTGAGCAGGTGCTGCTTGAATGCACTGTTGATCACCCCTTCCATCATTTTACTGATGATTGAGGGTAGACTGATGGGGCGGTAATTAGTCGGGTTCGATGTGTCTTGGTTTTCTTGTTCAGGTCATACGTGGGCAATTTTTGACATTGTTGGGTCGATGCTAGTGTTGTAGCTGAAGCAAATTGACTGCAGGCATGGTTAGTCTGCTGCACATGACTTCAGTGCTATTGCCGGAATGTTGTCAGGGCCCATAGCTTTTGCAGTATCCAGCACCTCCAGTATTTGCTTGATATCACGTGAAGTGAATCAAATTGGGTGGAGACTGGTATCTGAGCTGCTGGGGACCTCAGGGGGAGGCTAAGATGGATCATCCATTCAGCACAGCTGGCTGAAGATAGAGACAAATATTTCTGCCCAATGTGTTGACTACCTCATGGTTGAGAATGGATATGGCAGGGCTGCAGCGATTCAAGTTGTCCTGTTGGTTGTGGCATTGCTTAGCTCCATCACTTGCAACAGCAACAATATGTGCTGGATGGCTGTTATAGGAAGGGGGGAAGCCTCAGATACAGTCACATAGATGGGTTAACTCCAGGAAAGGTAAGAGAGGTAGGCAGCTAGTGCAGGAGTCATTTGTGGATATACCCATTTCAAACAGGTATGTTGTTTTGGAAAATATAGGGGGTGATGGATCCTCAGGGGAACGTAGTACGAACAGCCAAGTTTCTGGTATTGAGACTGGCTCTAATGCAACGAGGGATACGTCGGCTTCCAAGAGATCAATTGTGTTTGGGGATTCTCCAGTCTGAGGTACAGATAGATGTTTCTGTGGCTGGCAACGAGACATCAGAATAGTGTGTTGTTTCCCTGGTGTTAGGATCAAGGATGTCTCAGAGAGGGTGCAGAATGCTCTCACGGTGGAGAGGGGCCAGCAGGAGGTCACTGTCCACATTGGAACCAATGATATAGGAAGGGAAAAGGTTGAGACTCTGAAGGGAGATTACAGAGAGTTAGGCAGAAATTTAAAAAGGAGCTCCTCAAGGGTAGTAATATCTGGATCACTCCTGGTGCTACGAGCTAGTGAGGGCAGGAATAGGAGGATAGAGCAGATGAATGCATGGCTGAGGAGCTGGTGTATGGGAG
>NC_057745.1:31020860-31043890 GCF_004010195.1 Chiloscyllium plagiosum
GCTGGCAGGTGGGACTAGATTGGGTTGGGATATCTGGTCGGCATGGACGGGTTGGACCGAAGGGTTTGTTTTCATGCTGTACATCTCTGTGGCTCAATGACTCTAATCTTCCTGTTACTGCATCACAGTCAAATTGGACTTTGACAAGCTCAATTTCTCTATGTTTTTGTCAGTTTTGTAATCTAAATTATCACCATTGATTTTCTTCTTAATAAACCTTCATATTTCTGACTGCTCCAGGTTACTGTTCTAGAAATTTATTCCTTTCACCATATTGAAATTCATAAATACTAAAAATGAACAAATTAGCTTGAGTGAAAGCAGACAGATTTCTATTTTATTTCATTGCAATTTGTTGTACACAGGAGCAATTTTATATCACAATTGTGTTCGCCTTAATGAGAATTCACTGTATCTGGAGTTTCCGTAGCAACAGACAGGTGACTTACATTTTCTGACAATCTGAAAAAGAGGGGAAATAAGTTTAATTCCCTTTGTCGAAAATGGCCTGTCATTCAGCTTGAAATTGCTGCCTTTGAGATTTTCCCATTAGTTAATACCTGCAATTGGATAATGGAGATGTAAAGGACTAGATATCTCAAAGACCTATTGCAATGTATGTAATTTCTGTGGATTCTGGGAGAACATCGGGAGGTTGTACATTGACACTGAAGGACTCCCCCATCGTCCAGAGGCCCTCCCTAGATTCCCAGTGCCAAAGAGGTCATTCATTTGCAGCAGAATCTCAAGGGAGCTCAGGTGGGAGAGTTGTCTTGGAGAGAGAGCCTGCACGAGAGTACTGTTCCACTGTCTCTCATGTTTCACTACTGCATCCTGCGCCAAGTCTGGAGCTACTGTCTGACTCTTGGCAGGAAGAGCTCAGCTTTAATAGACTCGCTGGCACAATGTTGTAAGTTCCAAGCGCAGCGCCAGGTTTTGATTATTGAACACTTACAATGAAGTATCAGGCCGGATTATGCATCCAAGGGACAGTGTGGGACTCAAACAGCCAGCCAGCTAGGTTCACCCCACACCATGATTCCAGACTGAAATACAGACACCAGTGTTTCAATGCATTCCAATAATAACTTTCATTTAATTAACTGATGACTTACACAACTTTTGAAGCAAAGTTTAAGGTAAGAACTGATTCAATTAAGTGTCGTTCTCGTGATTTTTAAGCTCCACCTCAATAACCATAAGTTCACAGCTTTCCCACCTTCTGGAGATCTCCCGTATGTGGAAATTCCCCAACACATTAAATCCTGATCCCACCATCTCCTGTGGCCTTGCTGCCCCAAGGATATGAATCACAGAAATGGCGCTTCTTTCTGAAGCTTTCAGCCCACTTCCCATGACTACCTTCTCAAATCAATCCTGGGAAAATCCTCTCCCAATTCATTTGGATCTTCAGCCTTCAATTGCCAAGTGCCTACTCTTTAGCTCTACATTTACCTCGTCTGCAGCTACCATGCTGCCTCAATCATACCCTCATCAACATCTCTTACACACTTATCCCCATTACAATGATTATTGTATCTCACCGTGGCTGTTCCAGACTTTAACCAAAATGCCAGACATCTGGACAGTGTCAGATTTGATTGGATTGTGTGGAGTACTCAGATCCTGCTCACATCTGTGAGATGGAGTTTTGAGATCAGTATGACCCTGGAACACAAACCTGACCCCTGACTACTTTTTTTCTCATGCAAACCATCTTCCAAACCAACTTCCCCTCCAATATTGCGAGCGGCTCCTGGTTTCCTTTGTCACCAGGATTGGGAACATGCCACCCCACCCCCATCCATTCAAAACTTCCCTTCCTCTCCAAAATCTCTGAGCATGTTCTTGCCTCCCAGAAATTAGATTAGATTCCCTACAGTGTGGAAACAGGCCCTTCGGCCTAACAAGTCCACACCGACCCTCCAACAGCAACCCACCCAGACCCATCCCCTACATTTACCCCTTCACCTAACACTATGGGCAATTTAGCATGGCCAATTCACCTAACCTGCACATTTTTGGACTGTGGGAGGAAACCAGAGCATCCAGAGGAAACCCACGCAGACACAGGGAAAACGTGCAAACTACCCCCAGACAGTTGCAGAGGTGGGAATTGAACCTAGGTCTCTGGTGCTGTGAGGCAGCAGTGCTAACCACTGTGCCACCCATATGTTCCCATCTTTCCTGGAAAAAAGGATGTTTGAATCACTTGAATTTGGTTTCTGCTCCAGGCACAATACCAACATGTCTCTCCAACAAAGTCTGACATGTAGGGCCTGAGGGAGTGCAGTGGAACAGAGGGACATTGGAGTTCAGGGGCACGGTTCTCTGGAAGTGGAGTCCCAGGTAGACAGGGCAGTGAAGAAGGCTTTTGGCACATTGGCCTTCATCAGCCAGGGCATTGAGTTGGGAAATGATGTTGCAGTTATACAGGACGTTAGTGAGGCCACCCTTTGAGAGTATTGTGTTCAGTTTTGGTCATCATGCTATAGAAAGGATGTTACTAAACAGAAAGAGTGCAGAAGAAATTTACAGGGATGTTGCCTGGACTCAAGGGTCTGAGTGAGAGGGAGAGGTTGGACAATCAGCACTTTTTTCATCATAGCAGACTGAGGAGGGATTTTATAAAAGTGTATTAGAGCTTGAGAGGCATGGGTAGAGAGTGAATGCGCTCAGTCTTTTTCCCAGGATTGGGGAATCGAGGACTAGAAGACATCAGTTTAAGGTTAGACAGGTAGCCTGAGGGGTAACCTTTTTTACATAGAGGGTGGTACGCATATGGAATAAGCTGCCAGTGGAGGTGGTTGAAATGGGTACATTGACAACATTTAAAAGGCATTTGGACAAATACATGGATAGGAATGGTTTAGAAGGATATGGGTCAAGTGCAGGGAAATTGGGTTAGTGTGGATGGATATTTCAGTCGGCGTGGACCAGTATGGGCCAAAGGACCTGTCTCTGTGTTGAAGGACTCTATGACTCGATGTTACAACCGGGTGAGAAGCGGTGAAATAGCTCACCTCCTTGCAACCTTCGTAGAATTCATAGCAACAAATGTTTAATATCTTTTAGCTTGGTGTTCTAACCTTTCCAACTGACATGTTGTTCGCGATTTTGACAGTAGTTAATAAGGAGCTCATCACAAGATTTATGGAGTGAAACAAAAGCAATTTTATTTCCAGCTAATCTTGAGGAAAATAAGATGCAATGTTAAACAAATGGACTTCATATACTCCCTTAGCAGCTTCCACAGTGTGTACTGCAATGCATTAGGGCAGCACAGTGGCTCAGTGGTTAGCACTGCTGCCTCACAGCGCCAGGCACCTGGGTTTGACCCCACCCTCGGGCCACTGTCTGTGTAAAGTTTGCACATTCTCCCTGTGTCTGCGTGGTGCCGGTTTCCTCCCACAGTCCAAAGATGGGCAGGCTAGGTGGATTGGCCATGGTAAAAATGAGAGGTTATGGGGATAGAGTGGAGAGCTGGGTCGGGGGAGGATGCTATTGAGAGTTTTGTGCAGACTGAATGGGCAGTTGGCCACCTTCAGCATTGTACAGATTCTGCCATCTCCAAGATGCACTGTTATAATTTATCAATACTCCTCCGGCAGCACCTTCCAAACCCATAACCAGTACTACCTAGAAGGACAAGGGCAGCAGGTGCAAAGGAACTTGCAAGTTTCCATTCAAGTTACACACCAGTCCAACTTGGAAATATATCATCGTCCCCTTATGGTCAGTGGGACAAAGTTCTGGAACTAGGAGAAAGTGAAGACTGAAGATGCTGGAGATCAGAGTGGAGAGTGTGGTGCTGGAAAAGCACAGCGGAGGAGGGTAAGGGGGGGGGGGGGGGGGGCGGGGGGGAAGGTAGGTGGGAATGTAACAGAAGATGAAGGTAGGGGAGAAGGTGATAGGTTGGAGAGGAGGGTGGAGCAGATGAAGGTGGGGGAGATATTGCAGTGGTTCGAGAGAGCAAGTCAGCACCATCTTCACCAGTAGAATTGGAATGGTAAATAAATACTAGCCTTGCTCGTATGATGGACCAGGCCAGAAGGTAGCTTCAACCCTAACCTTTTCTTAGTTTGATGACAGATGTGAGTGGATATTCCAGGTGGGATGCAGCTGGTCAAACCACTCGGCTTTAAGCAAAACAGAATTTATTTAAACACTACAGTTGAAACACGAACGAAAGAAAATAGAATTTAGAATAACTTAGCTATTTGAAAACTCGATTGACAGCAGTTTAACTAAGGAGTTGTTCCAATCCCTGCAACAATCCAAAAACACACTCCTTGGCACTCAGAGAGAGAAGCCAGTCAAGAATCATCTGCTGAGGCATGGAACCTTTTGTCTGCAGCAGCACGGTGGCTCAATGGTTAACACTGTTACCTCATAACGCCAGGGACCTGGGTTCGATCCCAGTCTCGGGTGACTGTCTGGGTGGAGTTTGCACATTCTCCCCGTGTCTGTGCTTGTCCCTCCGCGTGCTCCGGTTTCCTCCCACAGTCCAAAGATGTGCAGGTTAAGTGAACTGGCCACGCTAAATTCCTCATACTGTTCAGGGATGTGTAGGTTAGGTGCATTATTCAGGGCTAAATATAAGGTAGGGGAATGTGTCTGGGTGGGTTACTCTTTGGAGGGTCGATGTGGACTTGTTGGGCTGAAGGGCCTGTTTCTACGTTGTAGGGATTCTGATTCTAATTCTAATTCCAGCAGCTTCTGTGTTACAACTAAGCCAAACTAGAAAAAAACCTGAGCAGGGAGGACTAGCCATTCCCCTGCCATTGTTAAATTAGGTTCTTCCCGAGACATTTTGGCACTTTTGCCTTTACAACCTCGCTTAAAAAAACACACACAAGGACGAAATAACCTTTTTAAAGTGACAACATCACCACAGCAGTGACACCTATAAAGTTTTTTTAATAAAAATCACTGGGGAGCTCATGCCCAATGTAAAAGGGAGATTAAAGGAAATACAGTTGATAGTGATTTAGATGTCCTTGAGACATGAGATTTTAAACACAGACCATAATTAGTTTGTCAGCCTCCTGCACGGTTAGCAGCCGTGAATATTGCAGTTGTCCGTCTCCAATGCCTCTTTCTCGTCCATGTCATCAAATGGGTGATATGATTCTTGGGAGCAAGCCCCCTTAGACAGTGTTGAGCTCTGCGTTCTGAAATTCATCTCTTCCAGCCTGCCTGAGGACAGCTCCATGAAATAGCAGCCTGTGCCTGCTGAGGTTATGTTTTCAGGTTTGATCATTGCAGCCAATGCTTCAGTTCTGGTAAGTGAAGGTTCGCATTTTGTTTATTCATTGTGAGATGCTGGTTGGGCCCAGCATTTATTGCCCCTCCCTAGTTGCCCCTTGAGAAGGTGGGGGTGAGTTGCCTTCTTGAACTGTTGCAGTCCACGTGCTGTAGGTTGATCGACAATGCCCTTAGGGAGGGAATTCCAGGATTTTGACCCAGCCATGAGGAAGGAACGTTGATATATTCCCTAGTCAGGATGATGTGAGTGGCTTGGTGGGGAATGTGCAGGTGGTGATGTTCCTATATATGATTAGATTCCCTACAGTGTGGACACATGCCCTTCAGCCTAACATGTCCACACTGACTCTCCGAAGAGTAACCCACACAGACCCATCCCCCTACCCTATATTTACCCCTGACTAATGCAGCAAATACCACAGGCAATTTAGCACGGCCAATTCACCTGACCTGCACATCTTTGGACTGTGGGAGGAAACTAGAGCCCATGGAGGAAACCCACGCAGACACAGGGAGAATATGCAAACTCCACACAGACACCCAAGGCTGGAATCGAACCTGGGTCCCTGGCGCTGTGAGGCAGCAGTGCTAACCACTGAGCCACTGTGCTGCCCTATCTGCTGCCTTGTCCTTCTAGATAGAATTATAATAGTGTAAATCAACTTTGAGATGAAGATCCTTTTACCCTCCCTAATAAACCAGGGTTGACTGGTTTCAAAGTTCAAATTGTCTATTACACGGAGCCTGGCCAACCTGTATGGTAATCCCTGTGACCTGTTTTACTCAATGTTTAGACCCTTTATTAAGACTGCTTCATCCATGGAAGTCCCAGGTATCCAATAAGTTGACGGGATTCAAAGACAGCATTCCACACTTTATATAATCATGACACAACTGTAAAATGGAATATCTGATTCTGACAGGGGAAACCTTCTTTCCTCATCCTCCTGAGTCCTGTCTTCATCCTTTGGCACAATCTTCCTCCATTCTTTCTCCTCAGGGGAGTGCTTTCACCCGGATTTTTCATCCTATTGAGCAAATCAGAGCCCGAGTCAATTCCAATGGATTCCTTTCCCACACCCACACCATGGCTGCCACCCAGGATCTATCCTTCCCACTTCCTGTTTGTCCTCCACGTGTTTCTCGTCAGCAACATCATCTATAAAGACAACATTAATTTCCATGTGCACTTTGATGATATCCACCTCTACCTTACCAGTGACTCCCTCAACCTCTCCACTATCTCAAATTCTATAAATTGTTTAACTGGCATCCAGTGAAGAGCAGATTATTCCTCCAATTAAATATTGCAAAGGCTAAAGCCATTACCTTTGTCCCTATCACAAACTCTGCTGCGTTGTCATTAACTCCATCCCTGTCCTTGGCAGCAATCTGTGTTTGAACCAGACTGATTGCAAGTTTGATGCCATTTCTGACATTGAGATGATATTTTTATTTGAACCATATATCTGTGCAATCAATAATACCACCTACTTCCACCTTGACATCTTCTATCTTCACCCCACCTCAACACCTCTGCTCCTGAAACCCTCATCCTTGCCCTGATTAGCTCCAGAGTTCACTATTCAAATGGACTCGTCAACATTTTCACCTTGTCTAATTTTTGTTGACTTGACGGTTGCCAAAACCTTGGACAAAATGCATTTCATCTCATGAACCCTGTGCTCACTGATCTACCCTAGTTAAAGAATTAAGTTATCCCTGTTTTCAAACCCTCCATTGGTATTGTCCCTCCAATCTCTGTGAGTTCCTCCAGCCCTTGAAGCTGTGGAGAAATAGGTTAACAAACTAAGAGACTCTGATGTCATGATGATATATGGTCATGTGACAGGAAGATACTTTGTCAAGAGAAGATGTTCTCATTCATGTAGAATTCTGACTATGTACATCAAATGATTCCTGTTCAAAGGAACACAGGATAATCACACTGTCTAAAAATCTAAACAGAAGTTAAAATACAATCCCTGGGATATCAACAATCCTCTTAACTCAGTCTTTGAGCATCTCGGATCTCACTGCTTAAATTCTGAAAGTCCATCCTTGAACTTCCCCACCTCGAGACCTCACTTTCCTATTTGAAAAGCCTCCTAAACATTCACCTCTTTGACCATCTGCCTCTTTTCATAGTTCAGGGTCATATTTTATTGGCATCCTATGTACAAGATCATAGAATCCCTATAGTATGGAATTAGGCCATTCAGCCCAACAGGTCCACACCAACTCTTCGAAGAGTATCCCACCCAGAATCACCCCCCTACGTTATCCCTGTAACCCAGCATTTCCCATGGCCAATCCACCCAATCTACACATCTTTGGATTGTGGGAGGAAACCGGTGCACCCAGAGGCAACCCACACAAACATTGGGAGAATGTGCAAACTCCACACAGACATCGCCTGAGGCTGGAATCAAACCTGGTGCTGTGAGGGGCAGTGCTAACCATTGAGCCACCATGCCATCTACAGCTAAGACTACCCTTCAAAAGGTATTTAATTGGCAGTGAACTGCATTATGGTTGTAACAGGTATTATATAAATTAAATTTCTATCCTTTTTACTAACTCTCAACAACGTATGATCTTCATCAACAGCCTGGGAGCATATAAACATGGGACATACCTGAAAATAACATCAGCCTTGTGTCTTACAGCCTTAAATAATACTCCCATCTTAGTATGCTCCATTCTCAGAACAACAACTGCCATGATAGGCTGGAATTGACTGGAGTCCCTGGTACTGCTGCTGTCTTTAAAAGTCTGCTGTGGTTCTGTTCGCCGAGCTGGAAGTTTTTGATGCAGACGTTTCGTCCCCTGTCTAGGTGACATCATCAGTGCTTGGGAGCCTCCTGTGAAGCGCTTCTGTGGTGTTTCCTCCGGTGTTTATAGTGGTCTGTCCCTGCCGCTTCCGGTTGTCAGTTTCAGCTGTCCGCTGTAGTGGCCGGTATATTGGGTCCAGGTCGATGTGTTTGTTGATGGAGTTTGTGGATGAATACCATGCCTCTAGGAATTCCCTGGCTGTTCTCTGTCTGGCTTGCCCTATGATAAGAAAGGAGGAGAAAGTGAGGTCTGCAGATGCTGGAGATCAGAGATGGAAATGTGTTGCTGGAGAAGCGCAGCAGGTCAGGCAGCATCTAGGGAACAGGAGAATCGACGTTTCGGGCATTAGCCCTTCTTCAGGAATGAGGAAAGTTTGTCCAGCAGGCTAAGATAAAAGATAGGGAGGAGGGACTTGGGGGAGGGGCGTCGGAAAAGTGATAGGTGGAAAAAGGTCAAGGTGAGGGTGATAGGCAGGACTTAGTCTGTGTGTGTGGCTTTCCTGTGTACCTTAGTGGTGAATTCTCCGTTTGGTGTTCTCTGTGCCATCACGTCTAGGAATGGGAGTTGGTTGTCCTTTTCTTCCTCTCTCGTGAATTGGATTCCTGTGAGTGTGGAGTTGATGATCCGGCGTGTATTCTCTTTAAAAGTCTGTATTGTGCTTAGACAAGCACTGTCGGCCCAGAGCTGCCCTGGATGGTTCCTGATGTTTGCCTCAGACTTGGCAGACAGGGGAACTTGGCATTTTGCCTGGAGGGCACAAAGCTGGAGATCTTGCTGAATGGAATGGTTAACTTCCCATCAGAGGACGCCACAACATAAGACCATGCCAACCTAGTCTCTGGTTTCCCACTGGGTTAGCGGAGTCTCAGCGTCTGGAGGAATGCCCCGTGCTGTGGGAAGAGAGTCAATGACCTCTCCTACCTTGCCAGGGTAAACACCACGATCTTCTCTCTGATACCTCACATTCACTCTCTCTCTCTCTCTCTGCTCCTGTCCCTCACCTATCACTCTCACTATCGCCCACATCTTCCCTCACACACTCTCACTCACCCCGACCCCCGACATCACTAACCCTGTATGCCCTCTGCGCTGCCAGCTCACTCACTCGGGACACCACCTCCACCTGTGCCAACAGCTATGCCACCCACGATCATCTCCCTTAACATCGACCCTCTCTCATTCCAGGAGGAAAGCATATCACAACAAGGCCGAAGTGGGCAAGATGGTGGTGGGCTGCCTGATATTCTGCTCCTCACCCATTATATAGAAACCATAGAGATTCTGACCTGCCCAGGGTGGCAGACTGAGCATGTCCAAGCCACTGGAGTGTTATCAGAGGTTGTCTTTGACTTACTGCACCAGAACCCTGACAGAAGGTGATCCCCATGGTTCTGACTGGGGGCCTGCTATGACAACCTTCCCGGCTTTGTGTCTGCACTAAATAAGAAAGCCAGACAACATTTAACATGAGCTTGATATCTCTGGCTGAGGGGTAAATGCACAAAAAGACAAGATAAGGCAAGGACGCTTGAGTATCCAGGTAGACTCAGGGTGAGTGAGCAAGTAAAGACCCCCAGAGATGCAGCCTGGTGCAGTTGATGAGTTAGCAGTGTGTCTTTGCAGCAGCATTACAATAAGAGTCAGCAAGAAGCCCAATTGCAGAAGTGGAGCATGCCCTGAGATCAAAGCATCCCAATGGTGCAGAAAGGGGCCATTCAGCCCATCGAGCCCATTGAGTCTGTAACAACCCTCCAAAGAGCTCCCTACACTATCCCTGTAACCCTCTATTTCCCGTGCCCAATCCTCCTAACCTGCATAATCTTTGGATTGTGGGAGGAAACTGGAGTACCCGAAGGAAGCCCACGCAGACACGGGGAGAATGTGCAAACTCCACACAGTCAGTCTCCTGAGGCTACAATCAAACCCAGGTTCCTGGCGCTGTGAGGCAGCAGTGCTGACCACTGAGCCACGATGCCACCCCAAACATTGATATTGGTGTCCAACATGAAGATCTCTTCGAGAAAGTAGCGAGCTGAGGTACCTGCACTCATTTTGATGCAAGGAAGTCATACAGTTTACTTTATTTGGCACGTGTGTCCAGATATCAGTGTGGAAAAGTGTGGTGCTGGAAAAGCATAGCAGGTCAGGCAGCATCCGAGGAGCAGGAGAATCAACATTTCGGGCATAAGCCCTTCCTCAGGAAAGTGAGGGGGAATTGGACTGACACATAATTAAAGGGGTTGGGTCTGGGATGAGCTGGGGAGAGAGTAGATTTGGAAACTGGTGAAGTCGATGTTGATGCCGTGTGGGTGGGTCCCAAGATGGAAGATGAGGCGTTTTTTCCTCCAGTCAACAGGTAGCTAGGATTTGGTGGTGGAGGACGCCCAGGGCTCACATGTCCTTGGAAGAGTCGGGGGGGAGTTGAAGTGGTCGGCCACAGGGCGGTGGGTTTATTTAGGGCTTGTGTCCCAGACATGTTCCCTGAAACGTTCTGCGAGTTGGTATCCTGTCTCCCAAATGTACAGGAGGCCACATCGAGAGCAACAAACACAGTAGATGAGGTGGGTGGATGTGCAGGAAAGTCTCTACCAGATGTGAGAAGATCCTTTGGGGCCTTGGATGGAGGTGAGGGGGGAGGTATGGATGCAGTTTTTCACTTCTTGCAGTGGCAAGAGAAGGTGCTGGGAGGGGAGGATGGGTTGATGGGGGGGGTGGACTTAACGAGGGAGACACAGAGGGAATGGTCACTGCGGAATGTTGAAAGGGGTGGGGAGGGAAACATAGCTCTGGTGGCGGAAATGATGAAGGATGGTGCGTTGTATCTGGAGATCAGTGCAGTGGAAGATGAGGAGTTCTACCCTTGTTGCGGTTGGAAGGGTGGGGTTCAAGGGCTGACATGCAGGAAGTGGAGGAGATGAGTTGGAGGGCATCATCGACCATGTGGGAGGGGAACATGTGGTCCTTGAAGTAGGATGCCATCGGGGATGCCCTCCTGGGAGTGGAATTGGCCCTCCTGGGAGCAGATACGGCGGAGGTGGAAGAATTGTGAGTAAAGGATCACGTTTTTACAGGAGACATGGTAGGATGAGGTGTAATCCAGATAGCTGTGGGAGTTGGTTGGTTTGAAATAGATTTCCGTGTTGAGTCGGTTGCTGGTGATGGGGCTGGAGAGGTCCAGGAAGGAGAGGGAGGTGTCCGAGATGGTCCAGGTGAACTTGAGGTCAGGTTTGAAGGTACTTGTGAAGTTGATGAACTGTTCAACCTCCTCGTGGGAGCATAAGGTGGCGTCATCAATGGAGCGGAGAAAAAGTTGAGGAGTGTGGTAATGGTGTAACTGTGGAAGATGGACTGTTCTACATAGCCAACAGAGACAGGCATAGCTGGGGCCCATGCGGGTACCCATGGCTACCTCTTTGGTCTGGAGGAAGTGGGAGGATTTGAAGGAGAAATTGTTGAGGGTGAGGACAAGTTCAGCCAATCGAATGAGTGTGTTGGTGGAAGGGTACTGGTTAGGTTGGCGGGAGAGGAAGAAATGGAGGGTTTGGAGGCCCATGTCATAGAAGATAGATATGTACAGGGACAGGATGTCTATAGTGAAGATGAGGTGCTGCGGGCTGGGAAACCGAATGTCATGGAGGAGATGGAGGATGTGGCTGGTGTCCCGAACGTCTGTGGGGAGGTCCTGGACCAAGGGGGACAGGACGGTGTCAAGACATGCAGAGACAAGCTCGGTAAGGCAGCAGCAGGTGGAGATGATGGGTCAACCAGGGCAGCGAGGTTTGTGGATTTTGGGTAAGAGGTAGAACCGGGTGGTGCAGGGCTCCCGGTCTATGAGATTGTGTATGGGAGATCCCCTGAGGTAATGAGGTTGTGGATGCTTCGGAAATGATGGTTTGGTGATGGGAGTTGACGTTGTGGTCGAGGGGGCATTAGGAGGAGGTGTCCGTGAGTTGGCCCCTGGCTTCAACAGTGTACAGGTCAGTGCACCAAAGTACCACTGCCACCCAGCTCCTTTGTCCACTGGTTTAATGGTGAGGTTGGGGTTGGAGCAGAGGAAGTGGAGGGCTGCGCATTGAGAGGGTGAGGGGTTGGAGTGGGGGAGGGGGGTGTGTGGACAGGTTGAGGCGGTCAATGTCGGGGTGTCAAAGAGGATGGAGTGTGTTGGAGGCAGGAGAAGGGGTCCTCGGAGGGTGGGTGGGAGTCACAACTGAAAAAGTAAGCACAGAGGCGGAGGCAGTAGAAGAAAGGTTCAACGTGGCAATGCGTATGGAATTTGTTGACCCGGTAGCGTATTGGGATGAAGGTGAGACCTTTACTGAGGACTGATCATTCATCCTCAGAGAGGGGCAGGTCATGTGTTAAGATAGACAGCTGAAAACTAATGAGGTGAATTGTGGCATTAATAAGGTGTTTAACAAGCTACTTTCTCTCAGTGCTGCCCAGTAAGAAGCCCGCCACGTGCCCAGCATGTGCGTAGAGGATGCAGTGGGTCGCTCCTGACATCGAAATGGGCCTCAGTGGAACTTTCACAAGACCCTGACACTAATCTCACTTTAAACCAGCTCACTCAAGACACAAGAAGATTCCACCAACAGTGCTTTTGGTCAAATCAGGAAAGGTTTGTTGGTTTTGTTTTTATTTTGGAAATCCAGGCATTGTTGCTGATTTTGAATAACCAGTGAAATGTTTGCACTGAGGTGTTAAATTTGGTCAGCTGAGGCAGAAACCAGGAACTAAAAACTACATCGAGTGGTTTCACTTGGATCTATGACGTCTGGAAACAGGTGCGAAGACCACCGAACGTGAATTTATGATGCTCTGAATGGATTTGTTTCAAAGGCTGAATGGAAGCCCTAATAAATTCCAAAGGTTGGGCCAGAACCCTGTGTCATTTTTGAAGGATTTAAAGACATTTTCCTGAGGTTTAGCTGCCTGGTGATTCATTGCTTGTGTCAAGCGAAATAAATTCAAAGTATCACTTGCCCTGTGACAGCTTGATGAATATTTTTGAAATGAGATTAGTATCAATGGAAACTAAACATAAAAAATGAAAGAGAAGTGAACTTGACCTGTAACCCTTCCCTGTTCAAATGGAATACGTGGTGGCGCCACACCTCAAAGAGTTTTGTTTCTATTCACTCCCGGGATGTGGGTTTCGCTGGCTGGGCCAGCATTTATTGCCCAATCCTAATTGAGTGTCTCGCTTGGCCATTTCTGAGGGCAAAGTCAGAAGTCACATGACACCAGGTTATAGTCCAACAGATTATTTTGAAATCACAAGCTTCTGGAGCACAGGTCCTTCGTCAGTTCATCGGGTGAAGGGGCAGCGCTCCAAAAGCTTGCGATTTCAAACAAACCTGTTGGACTATAACCCTGTGTTGTGTGACTTCTGACTTTGTCCACCCCAGTCTAACGCCAGAACCTCCACATCATTTCTGAAGGCAGTTGAGAGTCGACCACATTGTGGGTCTAGAGTCACGTGTAGGCCAGAGCAGGTAAAGGACAGCAGTTTCCTCCTTCCAGGAGAGCATTCACAACTATTGACACTGCCTAGATGCCCAAGCATACAAGAGGTGTTGAAAGGTCTCCTGTTCTGTCTGCCCCGGTGTCCCACAGATACATGAACTCTGCTGTAATTTCCGCATTTAAATAGCAAGTAATGAACAGGACAACTTTCTTTGTTCCTCAGGATTTCCTCACATCTTACCTCACAAAGACGAAAAGTTCCTCTACACCTGAACAGTAGAAATAAAATACTGGCTGTGGCTCAACATCGAGAAATATCCCTCCATTTTGTTGAACTGCATGACCCTCCTGATTGAAAAGGATTCCTTGTGTCGCCATTTATTTTACTTGTGGTTTTCCCTCGATTCCAGCGACTGTTTGAAATGGCCATAAATAATTCTCCCGGGATTGTTTTGAGTAATGAATCGTCATTCCTGTTTCCTGCCCTCTCCCAGTGAAGTCACAGGCTCATGTGATTCTTCAACCGTAACAATTAAAGTGGAATTGTGCATTGTTTTTCCATCAATGTTGGTCAACCTATGGCTTCCATTAGTCTAGGTGTTCCGATCTGTTCCACATTCTGCACATGGAGGTTAATAGCTTTTCAGTATTAAATCTTATTACTATGGACAGGATATGCAATTTAATTAAGTTTAGTTAGGGGCCGTGATTTACAATCACAGACCTGACTTATTGAACTGTCTCGGACTAAACTCAGGAGGTAAATTAAAGATATTTTACTTGCCTAGTAAAAGTTGCTCTCTCCCTATCTTTGTTCTCTCTCTGAAATCTCTCCTTTCATTCTTTATTCTCTCTGTCTTACTTTGGCTTTTAAAGAAAAATAAGCAGCTCTGGCTCTGTATACAGAGGTATAGAGTACAAAGGTACAGAAATAATGCTAAACATTTATAAACTCTTGGTTAGACCCATATTCTTTTTATTGTGTCCAATTCTAGAGCATCATACTTTAGGAAAGATGTCAAGTCCTTAGATATGATGCTAAGGAGATTGATAGAGATTACACCAGGGCTGAGGGATTTCAGTTATATACAAAGACTTGAGAAACTGGGATTGTTCTTTTTAAAGAGAAATTTGAGGGGCAATATAAAAGTGGTTTTCAAAACCAAGAAGGATTTTCAGAAAATACCAGAAATGTGGGTGGCACGGTGGCTCAGTGATTAACACCACTGCTTCACAGCGCCAGATTTGATTCCAGCCTCGGGCGACTGTCTGTGTGGAGTTTGCACATTCTCCCCATATCTGTGTGGGTTTCCTCCGGGTGCTCCAGTTTCCTCCCACAGTCCAGTGATGTGCAGGTCAGGTGGATTGGCCAGGCTAAATTGCCTGTAGTGTGCATGAATGTGTAGGTTGGGTGCCTTAGTCAAGGGTAAAGTAGACTAATAGGGTAGGGGATTGGGTCTGGGTGGGTTACTCTTCGGAGGGTCGATGTGGACTTGTTAGGCTGAAGGGTCTGTTTCCACACTGTAGGGATTCTATAGAGTAATTGAGGAGAAATGTAATCAGTTTCTGATCTGAACTGGGATGCAATGTCTGGGAGATGATGGAGACAGATTCAACAAGTAACTTGAAAAAGAGAATTGGACAAATGAAAAAAGGGGAAATCCGTGGGAATGTGGGGATAGGTTACGACAGTGGGACGAATTGTACAACACTTGTGATGCTAAAGCAGCAAGGCTATGAGGGCCAAATGCTGGAAAATGGGGTTAGAGTAGTTATGTCATTGCTTTTGACTGACGCAGATTTGATATGGGGAAAGGACCTTTTCCTGTGGTATATATTTCTATGACTCTATAGCTTTCAAAGTGGTAGATGGGGCCTGATTATTTCAGTTAGTTAGGCAGCTAACATTAAAATCAGAATCACACACCAGCACGAGGTTGAGTCCTCATTCTGACTGAGGGAGACGTAAGGT
Source organism: Chiloscyllium plagiosum (assembly GCF_004010195.1). Lineage (NCBI taxonomy): Eukaryota > Metazoa > Chordata > Chondrichthyes > Orectolobiformes > Hemiscylliidae > Chiloscyllium > Chiloscyllium plagiosum. The sequence continues at coordinate 31,036,402 of NC_057745.1, forward strand.
CTACCTGCTCCATCTACACAGAATGAACCATGCTGGTATTATGCTATGATTCAAGGACCTTCTTTCAGATTGCAAACAGCCAAGGACTAGATGGACTGAATGGTTGACTTGAGTGACATAAGCTTTTATGTGTCCTTGAGATATAAGCCCTGAAATTCCACAATTTCTGGAGGAGCTACACAATCTCCCTCCCTACAGGGGAGCATTTGAAAATAATCTTTTTCTTTCCTATTTCTTTGTAGATTTCACTGATCCTCAGTATAAGATACAGCAGGGTGTCATTAACAAAACACATTTTAAAAAAACTATTGCTATGCAGCTTTAAAATAATACAAACAGCTCTCGTGCTCACAGGACTATTACTTAAAGAAAATCCCACAGAGAGGCGATATTAGAGCAAGTGACAAAAAATGTTTTGTCAAAGAGGTCATTATTCCATCTTGCAGAAGGAAGGAGAGGTAAACAAGGGAAATCATTGAAGGAATGGATTGCTGAGAGTTGGCAGTTGAAGGCAGGGTCAGGACTGGTGAAAATCAGAGATACACAACAGGCTGGGTCTGCAGAGGTGCAGGACATCGTGCAGCTGGAGGACTTACACAGATAGGAAAGGTGAGGACATTGTAGGATTTGAAAATGAGTATGAGAATGTTTATATCAAGGCAATGATTTGGCAAATGCCAATTCAAGCCAGTGGTCACAGGAGCAAATGGGTTTTAGTGCTGATAGGATCTGGATGGCAGAGCTGTCAATGAGCTCAGGTTGATGAAGGTAGAAGGTAGTACATCAGAATGGTCAAATCTGGAGGGGACAAAGACCTCAACTGAGGCTTTCAGCAATAGAAGAGTTGAAAGAGGGGAATCAAGGAAAAATGATAGGGGGGCATTTTGCATTCAGGCTTGATACTTCATAAAACAAAAGTTTCTGTTATTTTACCATCCCTTGGCACGGTGGCTCAGTGGTTAGCACTACAGCCTTACAGCGCCAGGGACCCCAGGTTCAATTCCACCCTCGGGGTGACTGTCTGTGTGCACATTCTCCTCGTGCCTGCGTGGGTTTCCTCTGAGTGGGTTCCCATTTCCTCCCACAGTCCAAGGATGTGCAGGGTAGGTGGATTGGCCATGGGAAATGAGGGGTTACAGGGATAGGGTGGGAAGGATTAGGTCCGGGTAGAATGGTCTTTGGAGGGGTGGTATGGATTAGATGGACCGAATGGCCTGCTTCCACACTGTAAGGATTCTATGATATGAATCTAAAGCATCCTCAGTTGAGGAGATGTTGTGGTCTGGGAGGGGCAATTAATTAACCCCCACATAATGCACACCCCACTCCACCCAATTCCAAACATGCATGAATCATGTGACTGCAGCCAAAGGATTGACTTCGAATGGCCGAGGGGGAGATTTGCTTCCAGATAAGGTGATTGGAAAATGTGGAAAAAGACAGGCAACAGGAGCAGGGCATGGAGCGGAAGCTTCACATTTTCCATCCTTTCTTTCAGTGGCTCCCTCCCTTGGGAATGTGTTTTAAAACAAATCCACAGTTGTTGTTGTTTGTACTGTGCAATGAAACTCATTTGCCACATAGCTAGTTTGGCAGTGACCTATCCACTCAAAACGCTCGTTCCTACCTGTAATACTGAACTGCAGTTTTATTTTTCTGTTTACATGAACAGTGAGAATTTGTACTCAACTTTTCTTTAGCAAATTAGTTCTCCCATATAACCTGTGCCTTCGTATTCTGTTGCTATGGTGACAGTAGCTTTTCCATAACACTTGCATTCAGTTCTAACATGAGGTTAAATACTTCTTTGCATCTCTAGATTTCAACAGACCTTTGCGAGTTCAGAGAGGCTTGGTTCAGCAGTGTTCCTCGATCTCTCTTCACAGGAGAAATTGGAGACAGAACCCTGACTGTTTACAGCAAATTGCAAATGAAAGTTAATGGACAGTACAAATAGTAAATAATGGAGTGTTTTCTCAAGAGTGCTGTGTGGAATACAAAGAAGAGGAAATTATGCTTCAGTTGAATTGATCCCATCTGAAGCATTGTGTTCAGCACTGGGCACTGTATGTCAGGAAAGGGAAACCGGGCTTGGAGGAAAGCACCAATTCTCCAGAAATATCAGACTTTAAAGAGTTAAACTGAGGTCAGGCTGCACAAACTTGGCTTGTTATTTCTTTGTGTAAAGTCACTCTACTGGAGGTCTTTAAAATGATGAAAGAATCCAATAGCAGAGACTCAGAGAAACTATTTCCACTGGTGGGGAAGTCCCAAAGAACGGAGGGCAATTTTAAAAGGAGAGTTATGTCATTCATGAATGAGATTAGGAAGCAGTTTTGCACAGAAGGAAGCGTCCCTGTAAAGGCTTACAAACAGAATTGGAACGTCCAAAGCGAAGAGTGAGAGAGAGATTTTAGTTGGCAAGAGAGACATCGAGCAAAGGCAGGAAAATCAAATTGAGATAATCAGCCGAGCTCCGATTAATGGCTCAGACTGTTGTATGGTCTGCTCTTACTCCTGTGCGTCCTTTGTAACTCGATACTGCTATCTGTACAGTCACTCTAAAAGTCCTTGGGGCTATTTTAATTATTACTAAATATGCATATGTCTTCATGCTGTTTCCTGCCTTTTTAAGTTCAGTTAGTTACCTCCGTCCCCAGCATTGCTTAGTTTCCATGTTTTGGTTTGATTGAGGCTACTCATTAAGTTCGTTTCAACTCTCACTGATCTTTTCCACCTGAAAAAAGGATGCTTATTTCTAACTTTCTTTTCCTGATTATGTTTTTATTGATATTTGCAGCATGGTTTTCTGTGCCTTTTGCTGAGTTTGTTGATTAGAATTCTGCTGGGTTTTTTTAAAAAGTGGATTGACTGATGAAGACAGATGGCTGGTGAAGGCAAGGAGGCATGAGACAGGGAGGGGGTAGGTAAGTAGCCTGAGGACTCTTCATATTCAACCAACAGATGAGGCGTCTCCTGACCTCCACCTTGAAGGCTTGATATCAAACCCAACTCCCTCCTAAGTCAATGTCCCACGTGCAGCTTACAGTCACAAAATCTAAACCACATGCTGCATTTGAACTTAATCTGAAAAGTGAGCTGGAGCTTTCTCCCCAGATGCTAGCGTTCAGGCTTATTGATGGTTTTATTTTAATACAAAATATCACTCAATTAACTTCACCATGATCAGAAATTGAACTCAATATTAATAATTGTCTTCATTGCTCTAACTCTTGAATCAGAATCAGAAGACACACAACATCAAGGGATAGTCCACCAGGTTTATTTGAAATTACAAATGAAGTGACCTCACCTGACAAAGTATCAATACTCCAACAAATTGTGCTTTCAAAATGAACCCGTTGGACTATAACCCGATGTCGTGTGACTTCTGACTTTATCCACCCCAGTCCAACACCGGCTCCTCCACACAAATACTGAATCAAGACGCCATTGTAAGGAGACTGCTTAATTCTGCAACACACAAATTGAGCAGGCAATGAATTAAACAAATAATTTATGTTTGATTGGTGAACAATAAAGGAATTAAGAATTATGATGAGCGGGCGGGTAAGCGGAGCTGAGTCCACAAAAAGATCAGCCCTGATCTTATTGAATGGCAGAGCAGGCTCGATGGGTCAGATGGCCCACTCCTGCCCGTATTTCTTATTTTTTTTTGCTTCTTCTGTATATTTGAACGATTAACCCACACCTACCTTCGGTTTTACAAAGTTAGTTATAAGATCAATTATTGATCTATGTCACAACATTACTATCCAGGTGATGAAATCAAATTTGGCCTTTTGATGTCCACAAACATCTACTCCCTCCGCCATCTACAAGGTGCACTGCAGAAATTCACTGAGGTTCCTAAGACCAAACCCATGACCATGTCCATCTAGAAAGACAAGGACAGCAGATGCATGGAAGCACTACCACCTGTGAAGTTCCCTCCAAATCCCCACTTACTATCCTGACTTTGAACTATATTACCGTTCCTTCACTGGCACTGGGTCAGAATCCTGGAATTCCCTCCTCAGAGTGTCGTGGGTCAACCCACAGCACATGGACTGCAGCGGTTCAAGAAGGCAGCTCCCCATCACCTTTTCAAATGGGAAATGAGGAATGGGCAATAAATGGCTGACCCAGCCCAATGGCCCTGAAATAATAATAAAATCATCAATTCGTTTGGATACTGTCATGTGGCACTATTTCTGTTTAACTCACTGCTATGTTTTTTGCCTCAGACTGAGTTAATTAGTACATGTTGTAAAATAATTTGTTTTAAACATTGCCTCCCTTGCCACTCACCCGCGGTGGCAGCAATGAGTGCCATCTGTAAGATGGGAGATAAGAAAATGCCAAGGTTTCCATAATAGCACTTTCCAAACCTCCATCACCTAGAAGGGCAAGGGCAGCAGATACATGGGAACGCCACCACCTGCAAGTTCCCCTTCAAGCCATCACATTCCTGCCTTGGAAATCCATTGGCTGTTCCTCCAGTGTCTCGAGGTCAAACTCCTGGAACTGTTTCCTTAACAGCATTGTGGGTGACCCTCCTCCCAACGGACTGCAGTGGTTCAGGAAGGCAGCTCACCACCACCTTCTCCAGGACAGCTAGAGGTGAGCAATGAATGTTAGCCTGCCCAGTGTCTCCCTTCGCTCAATGAATGATGTAAAGAAACATGAAGAGTCTGCCCACACCAATCCATGCTGGCTAGGTCACTTCTCCAAGTGTCCATGTCTGAGTGAACCCTGGTTTGCTGAAGCTAGCCTTGCACTTACTTTTTGGATTATGCTAAAAATGCAACACAGGAAGGGGATATTGGGCACAATTAGTTTGGATAATCTCTTTGCACTTTGAGCATCTCTTCACCCTCCGTGCTCTTCCCCCTCTATTTTCTTGCCCCTTGTACAAGCTTCATCCTTCCCTTTAATGTATTCATGGATTCATAGCATCACTACAGTAAGTAAGCAGGCCATTTGGTCCATCTAGTTTGCACTGAACCTCTGAAGAGCATCACACCTGAACCCAAGCCCCCCAACCTTATCCCCTGTAATCCTGTATCGATCACTCCATGTGACAGAGAGCTTCACCTTGTCACACTCTCCTTACAAACCATTCCCTTCTAAGTGTTTCAGTGAAGATCAATTCATGGTTATATTATCTTTCTATCTGTTTGTCCTCACAAATGGAAACAATTTCTCCATGTCCATCCCATTGAACTGTAAATTCTGGCAATATCTGTAGGTGGCACAGTGGCACAGTGGTTAGCACTGCTGCCTCACAGCGTCAGAGACCCGGCTTCAATTCCTGCCTCAGGTGACTCTCTGTGTAGAGTCTGCACGTTCTCTGCGTGGGTGTGCTCCGGTTTCCTCCCACAATCCAAAAACATGTGCAGGTTAGGTGAATCGGCCATGCTAAATTGCTCGTAATGTTAGGGGAATGGGTGTGGGTTAGTGTGGACTTGTTGGGCCGAAGGGCCTGTTTCCACACTGTAAGTAGTCTTTTTTCTACTCTATCTCTCGTACTTCAACAAAGCCTATCGAGTGTGGTCCAATCAATGTTCCTGATAAAATTAGCATTGTCTTCTTCAATGGTATCTTATTATCCCGATACATTTCTTAACTTCCGCAGTTTGTGTTGCTACTTTTGGTGATCCATGCAACTGGCTTTCCCAACAACACCTTTTATTAATATAGCGCTTACAGTAAAGTGCTTCACTGGAGAGTTATCAGATGTGAATTGACACTGAGCCATAAAAAAAGAGCCACACTGATCTCCATGGTGGGAATTTTCTTATCCAAATGGTTTCAGCACTCTTGTGGTGTGGTGGTAGTGCCCGTACCTCTAGGCTAGATCCCAGGTTCAAGTTCCACATGCTCTAAAGTATCTCTGAACAAATTGATTAATGATATCTATCCAACGGCTTCAGGAATGGCTGATTCTTGTTGACAGTCTATAGCTGCAGGAAAAAGTGAGGACTGCAGATGCTGGAGATCAAGCTTAAAAATGTGTTGCTGGAAAAGCTCAGCAGGTCAGGCAGCATCAAAGGAGCAGGAGAATCGACCTTTCGGGTATAAGCCCTTCTTCCATAGCTGCCCCAATGCTAACAATTTCACACAGAATTTGCAACAAGAGACCATTTGAAAGTGCGCTGTTTCAAACACACACTTGGTCACCTCAGTGTTCTGGCATTACTGATACACAGGAGCAAAATCAGCTCTTCAGAATCTATTAAAGATTACTGAGATGGAAACAGCTCTCAGTTGGTGAAAACATTTAAAACCATTATAGTGTTATGGGATGTGAGTACCACCTCTAGGCCAGTATTCGATGCTTATCCTTAATGACTTGGCCATTACAGAGGACAGTTGAGAATCAGGTTTGGCGTCACATGTAGGCCGGACAAGGTCATGATGGAGATTTCTTTTCCTGAAAAAAATGACCCAGAATTATTTTTTAAATGCTCATCACTATAGTCACCGTTACTGAGATGAGCTCATTCCAGACTCATTCATTGAACTGAAAATCCACCAGCTGGGCAGAGGAGTTGCTCTACCAGGCTGTTATACACTGGGACAGTACGCTTTCTGTGGTGCAACAGTAGAAGTTGGTGAGGGTCCTGCTCTGAATCGTGCTTTTGAATGGTGTTGCTGTTCAGGCAGTGCTGTCATCCTGCTGCTCGCACTCATTCTGGGCCAAGTGCTTTGTTTCTTTGCAACAACTCCATTTGCCATTATTTCCATACACAGCTTTGCAATCTTTTCCTTTGTAATCCCTTATCAAACCAAACCCTTTTGTACCTCCTCTGTCTCCACCACAGAATGAGGCCTGTCACATTTGTACTTAGTTTCACTGAAGAACAGTCACTTTGCAAACTCAAAACCAGCTGTTTTATCTCTCTTCCAAATGCTGCAGCACCTGATAAATACCTCAAGTGGTTTCCCTTTATGTTTCACGTTTCTAGCCTCCTCAGCATTATGCTTTTTTAACTATGTGCACAAACTCTAACTTTTCATTCCACACGAAAACCTGAAAAAGTTTGGGTCCACCCTGGCAGCTATTTCCATAAAGAAAGCTCAACTTAAAGTTCACCTATCCTTTTAACAGGAGCTGTTTATCAGTACATCTCCCCAGATACGGCCTAGTATTCAACAGCAAACTCATCATCAACACACACCGAAGGAACTCGGAGTATGTCGGCTGATCAAATGTTCCGGATAGTTAAGAGGTTAGAATTAGAATTAGAATTAACTTTATTGTCACATGTGCTCACTTGAGTACAGGAAAAAGTTTACAAGTCATCATTTACGGCACCGTAAGATGCAGATTCTTAAGTACAAATTCTTAGAGAGATAAAAAGAAAATAAAGAAATAAAAAGTCCAGCAATAAATGGGAAACATTTAAAGTCACAAACTTTGAATAAATGAGAAAATTAGAGAAATAAGATTTCAGAATAATAATTCTTCCAAACCAGAGTGCAC
>NC_057745.1:31044390-31055127 GCF_004010195.1 Chiloscyllium plagiosum
GGAAAATTCAATGAATTTGATAATTAAGTAATCCAGTTACAGTGGGGATAATTGCAAAGCAGTTATCAGAAGAATGCCCTGATTGTGGAAACAATGTAGCATCCTGGCAACATAGAGTTATAGAGATGTACAACACGGAAACAGACCCTTCGGTCCAACCCGTCCATGCTGACCAGATATCCCAACCCAATCTAGTCCCACCTGCCAGTACCTGGCCCATTTACCTCCAAACCCTTCCTATTCATATACCCATCCAAAATCCATGCCCCTCATGATTTTATAAACCTCTATAAGGTCACCCCTCAGCCTCCGACACTCCAGAGAAAACAGCCCCAGCCTGTTCAGCCTCTCGCTAGAGCTCATATCCTCCAATCCTGGAACATCCTTGTAAATCTTTTCTGAACCCTTTTCTTGATGGGATCAGGAGATTCCAGCTCTCTTCGGGAGTAAGTGAGAATGTTCCTGGTTTCCATTGTTTCTCCCCTGTGAGCGAGGTATTCTGGTGCCTCTCCGTCTGACCTCGTCCCACTTGGCCCATATCCCTCTAAACCCTTCCTATTCGTATACCCATCCAGATGCCTTTTAAATGCTGAAATTATACCGGCCTTCACCACTTCCTCTGGCAGCTCATTCCATACACGCACCACCCTTCGCATCAAAATGTTACCTCTTAGGTCCCTTTTAAATCTTTCCCCTCTCACCTTAAATCGATGCCCTCTAGTTTCCAACTCCCCTACCCTGGAACCTATTCACCTTATCCATGCCCCTTATGATTTTGTAAACTTCTATAATGTCACCATCAGTCTGCAATGTTTCCAGGGGAAAAAGAAATCCCCAATATATTCAGCTCTTCCTATCACTCAAACCCTTCAACCTGTCAAGATCCTTGTAAATTATTTCTGCAGTCTCTTGAGTTTAACAACATTCTTCCTATAAAAAGGTGATCAGAATTGAACACTGTATTCTAAAAGTGGCCTAACCAATGCCCTGTACCTTATTCAGTGGCAACCTGACCTCCCAACTCCTATACTCAATGTCCTGACCAATGAAGGCAAGCATACACCAAACACCTTCTTCACCACCCTGTCTACCTGCGACTCCACTTTCAAGGAGCTATGCACCTGCACCCCGAAGTCTCTTTGTTCAGCAACATTCCCCTAGGCCATACCATTAACTATCATACAGTTTACAAACAAAACTTACAGGTTGATTTCGTTGCCGCGATTTTGAAAACCTAAACTGACAGCGGTAAGTTACAACATAGAAACAACGATTTGAACTAATTGGAGTGTGTCTTAACTCTTCCTTATAATCCTTCACCTCCAGCTCCCTCCTATCTTTCCTCAATCATCTGATGCTATCAGCATAGCCCGATACTCCAACCTCAATTTTCATTCAAATTATCCTTCAATTTGTCTCAGTAAGGGGTGACACGGTGGCTCAGTGGTTAGCACTGCTACCTCACAGCACCAGGATCCCCCAGGTTTGATTCCAGCCTCGGGTGACTGACTGTGTGGAGTTTGCACATTCTCCCCGTGTCTGTGTGGGTTCCCTCCGGGTGCTCCGGTTTCCTCCCACAGTCCAAAGATGTGCAGGTCAGGTGGATTGGCCATGCTAAACTGCCCACAGTGTTCGGTACATGAGTCAGAGGGAAATGGGTGTGGGTGGGTTACTCTTTGGAGGGTCAGTATGGACTTGTTGGGCTGAAGGGCCTGTTTCCACACAGTAGAGAATCTAATCTAAAACTTCCTTGGTATGCAGTTCCACATTCTCACTGCTCTCTGGGTAAAGATGTCCTTCTGAACTCCCGAATGATGTCTTGCCAATTATCTCATGAGATGGTCTCCAGTTTTCATTTTCCTCACAATGGAGTTGCTTTCCCTTAGGGAATAATCCTACATACCTTCCCTGGGCGTGAGTTCACAGGTTGGGACCTGATAGAACTGTATAAGTTTATAGGTCAGTGTACTGTGCCTCTTGGGTACTGTGCCTTTAAGGGAGATGTGCTCTGTGCTGTTTCTCTTGCAGAGAGATTTGTCATGTAGAAATGTCACCTTCAGACAGGCTTGGAGGTATCCCTCTGTGTTTTTTTTAAAAAATTAGACAGAAGAGTCAAAAGTGCATGGGGTCAGGGCATGTGCAGATCCAGGAAGGGTTTCAGTTTGCGCAAATGTTTCTGCTGCTGCTGAGCTAAAAGCTTGATGTCCTGGCTGCCAGAGTGAAGTCTTAGACAGTGAGGCTTCATCTTAAAACCAAAATGGAGCAGATTGATTCTTTCTCCTGGACTGGAGAGAGACAGTACATGAGAATCATAGCTATTTTGCTGAATTGCCTTACCAAAGGGTGTGTTTGTGGGATGCTGCCAATTCTGGAGCAGTTGGTGATTAGTGGTTAAATCGTACCTTGTTAAGTATTTCAATAGAGTTAAAGTGATGCCAATTCTTCTAGTTTTTAAAAAATATTTTAACTGTATTATAAGAATGGAGCGTGTTTTTATTGAACTAGGTAAAAACAAGGACTGCAGATGCTGGAAACCAGAATCTCGATTAGAGCGGTGCTGGAAAAGCACAGCAGTTCAGGCAGCATCCGGGGAACAGGAAAATCGATGTTTCGGGCAAAAGCTCTTCATCAGGAATAGAGGGCTCTTGCCCGAAATGTCGATTTTCCTGCTCCTCGTGTTTTTATTGAAGCCTAGTGGTGGACTAATCAAATCATCTGGATCACAGCACCTTACACTCGCCTTTAAATAAATATAAAAGTTAGGGTCTAAGCTGTCTCCTGATAATAGTTTGGTGTATATGGACTGAGGTAGGGGGTTCTGGTCTGTTCGACAACAGGCATAGACAGGCTGGCTGTAAATCAGCTGGTCTCCTTAGCTGAGGGGTCAAGAACAAGGGGACATGAGTAAATGTGAAAGAGATTTCAGGAATGCATTTTTCACCTAAGGTAGGTGATGGCCTAATGTCATTGTAACTAGCCTATTAGTTATAATTTGGGGACCTGGGTTAGAATCTCCACCACAGCAGATCAAAATCTGGAAATATCAGTCTAATGATGACCATGAAACCATTGTCAGGAAAAGTCTATCTGGCTGATTTCTGTCCTTTAGGGAAGAAAATCTGCCATCCTCACCTAGCCTGGCCTACATGTGACACCAAACCCACAGCAACGACCCTTACCTGCCCACTCAGCAATTAGTAATTGGCAAGAACTCTTAGCCAGAGACCCCACACCTCAAAAATTAATTTTAAAAAACACAAAATAGTGGTGGGGGTCTAGAATGCTTTGCCTGGGAGGATGGTTGAGGAAGATAACCCTCACAACCTTTAAAGAAGGAGACAACAGCCTAGTAGAATTATCACTAGACTATTAATCAATAGGCTATTAACTAGGTAATATTCTGGGGAATCCCACCATGGCAGATGGTGAAATTTGAACCCAGCATTAACAAAATATCTGGAATTAAGAATCTAATGTTAACCATGAAACTGTGAATGTAGTGCCAATTGTCAGAAAAACCCATCTGATTCACAAATATCCTTTAAGGAAGGAAACTGTGATCCTTACCTGGTCTGGCCTACATGTGAGTCCAGACCCACAGCAATGTGGTTGATCTTAACTGCTTCCCAGGCAATAAATGCTGGCCATACCAACGCCCATCATTGAATAAAATAAAGAACTAGGACGAAGATTTGAAGTGCCATATCATTCAGTGTGAAAGTAGGACTAGTGAAGTAAGCAGTATAGTTTTGGCAGGACCAATGCGATGGGCTGAAGCACCTCTTTGGTATTGTATGATTCTATGAATCTATGTCAGGGGCACCGCCCCAGCACGTTCACTGAGCCCACCACCATAATACAGAAAGTAGACAGGTGCCGATATCAGCAGCCCGCCAGCATAAGTAAATCAATAATTAGGAGTGAACTGAATTTATTTGGCAGGTGGACAGGAGAGAGCAGGCCATCAGTTTAAAATACATTTCTATAATGGTGGGAAACAAGGGGATGTACAATTGTCTTTGCCCACATGAGGAACACTCACATAAGATTGTACCCTGTCTTCCTTTCTATCTGCCTGCTCGGAAACCCCTGTGCCTGACATCATCCCCTCACCACCCTTGCCACCCTCACTAAGTTTCCCAAAACCTCTCTGATCCCAGTACCCTGGACCACTGTCACTCACGGTCTATGCTCCTCTTTGTGTGCCTGCCTGCAGTACCGACAGTGTCCACTCAGACCTTGTGGTGCCGCTGAGACTGATGATTGGCTGACAGCTCTCGATGGATGAGATTTTGTCCTCAGTGAGGAGAGGAGGTCCCATCGTTTGGCCAACTAACCCTCCAGCGGCATGATATGTTTGTGGGGTGGGCTTCTTTCCGGTCCTTAGTTCCGAACCTTCCAGGGATTCAGGTGGAGGATGGGTGAGCAGTTGTTGTCCTCATAGTTTTCAGCACCACATCCACACCATCAAAACCTGCCTTAGTTTTAAAGACCTCTTTTAGATCACCCCTCAGCCTTTGCATTAGAAAAGAAAACAGAACTTAGTGTCTTCATCCAGATTGTCTTTCAAGAGGCCATTGGATGATTATTTGGATAAAACAGGAGATTTGCAAGAGGTAACGATGCTTGCTTAATGAGCTGGTGCTGGCACAATGGGTTCCATTTGTGCAATAATACCTCTGTGATTCTGGTTTAAACTCACAGTTCTTGTATTATCCCTGCAAACAATTTTGCACCTTGTCCAGAGTCTTTTTTTTAAATAGGGAATCAGCTGTATATACTGTACTCATAACATGCCTTGACCACAAGTTTAACATAACTTCCCAACTTTTCAGTTCTAGCTTGTAGAAATAATCCTTCATCTTCGGCTTGCTTTCTCTATAAATCGATTAACCCATGCTGTAATTTTATATAATTTGTGCACTTGTATTTCCCTATTTCATTAGTCCTTGATCCTATTTTGTTTTTCCTTTTCCAAGTAATATGTGACCTTTACTTTTACCAATCTGGAATACTTCACATTTTCTAAATGCTGTATTTCGTTTGTCAATTATTTTCCCATTATGCACGTTATTAATGCCTTTTTTGCAAGTGTTGCAGTTCTATTGAATACTGACTATTCCACTTGGGTGTTACTTGGATATGTAAGGGAACCTGTGCTTTTGATTTGTAGATCTAAATTGTTAGATTGTAAATGCCTGTTGTCTGAGCCTTAAGGGACCGCTTCCCTACTTCTGTTACTTTGGGTAGCCACATTTTACTCCTGTTTTCTGCTTTGCGGCTAGCTAGGCACCCATTCTGTTAATTGTCCTTTGACCGTCAATAATCTGACTTATTCATTGCCCTATGATACAATCCCCTATCAGAGGCCTTTTGGAAGTCTGGGTGTAGTACGTCCATTACATTACCCTATCCACCCTCTATTCCCTCATCAAAATTCTCAATGAAATAACAACAATGTACTGCAGATGTTGGAGATCTGAAATAAAACCAGAAAGTGCAAGAAGGTCATGGGGAGTCTTGCTGAACAATGAGATCTTAGGGTGCAGGCTCATTGTTCTTTGACAGTGGAGTTACAGGTAGACAAGATGGTGAAGAATGTGTTTGGTATGCTTGCCTTCATTGGACAATGCATTGAGTGTAGGAGTTGGGAAGGCATATTGCACTGTACAGGACATTGGTTAGACCACTTTTGGAATACTGTGTTCTATTCTGGTCTCCCCGAGATAGGAATGGTGTTTCAAACTTGAAAGGATCCAGAAAAGATTTATAAAGATGTTGCCAATGTTGGAGGGCTTGAGCAATAGGGAGAGGCTGAATAGGCTGGGGCTGTTTTCCCTGGAGTGTCAGAGGCTGAGGGGAGATCTTATAGAGGTTTATAAAGCCATGAGGAGCATGGATAGGATAAATAACCAAAGTCTTTTCCCTGGGGTGGGGGAGTTCAGAACTAGAGGGCATAGGTTTAGGGTGAGAGGGGAAAGATTTAAAGGGAAGCTAAGGGACAATGTTTTTATGCAGAGGGTGATGTGTGTATGGAGCGAGCTATCAGAGGAAATGGTGGAGGCTGCTCCAATTACAACATTTAAAAGGCATCTGGATAGGTACTTGAATAGGAAGGGTTTAGAGGAATATGGGCCAAGTTCTGGCAAATAGAACTAGATTAATTTAGAATATCTGGTCGACATGGATGAATTGGACCGAAGGGTCTGTTTCCATGCTATACATCGCCATGAGTCAATGACTCCAAGTCTGGCAGCATCTGTGGAGAAGGTTAATATTTTGAGTCAAACGTGACTCCTTTGGAAAAAATGAAAAGTCAACAAGATCAATTGAGCAGGATTGTCCTTTTTCCAATTCATGCTGTCTCCTCATTTTTTTTTTTCAATTCTTAATCTTTACCTATTTTCTCCATTAATAGTGACTCAATTTTCTTTCCTGTCAATGACATGGAACTGATGAGCTGTTTGTGCAATTATGTTGATTACATGTGAGTTTATTGCTTGTTCCTGCTGAGAGGTAAGGATTGAGTAAGAGAGCTGGAGAGAGCCAGTGGAGAGAATGGGACTGGGATATGCAGAGAAATCTGAACTCTTCGCTGTGGAGTCATTTAGCTCTATCTACTTTCAGGAATAGCTTTGTCGTAAATTTTGCCAAATTTGTTTAAGACTAAAATTTCATGACTGGGTGTATTTTTAATTGGAACACTTGAGAAACTGAACAGGTGCTAAATGAGCTGAATACAAATACATGCACCACACTGTGGACCTGTCTAGGTTTGTTGTAACAACAGTTACTGTGAAAGGGTATAACCAATATCCTTCAGATAAATGTTTTATAGATACGTTTTAGAGATATGAAGATCCCATCAGCAGCAACAAAATGAATGATTGTGTGTATGCTGCAGCTCTTTGTTGAAGGGATGATTAGGATGCTCAGAAAATTTCAAACTTTAAAAATCCACCTGAACAAACAAATGGATTTCTGGCTTAATGTTTCATTGGCATCCCGAACAATAGAGCATTGTATTAGCGTCTTATTCCTTAGACTCAAGCCTTGGCCGAGTGGCTTGAGCTGGCAGTTGTGAGAGTCAGAAGCCACTGTATGAGGAGATTCAGTGAGAACACACACACAGGGAGTGAATTCCAGTCTGGGTGGCTGACGGGGCATTCTCCAGCTTGGTCACGGAATATCTAGGAATTGGCGTAAACACCCTTGTGCTGTTTCTCTGGAGTGTCACCAGTTCTTCAACCAAATCTATGGAGTGTTTCAGGTTGCACTTCCTATCCTTGGTCTCCCATGGGCAACACAGAATTCATGTGGTCACAATGCCACAACTGTGTTTTCATTTTACCAATTGGTGGCTTTGCTAGATCACTACAGAGACCGTGATTAGGAGTCCCATGTAAATTGAATGAGCTAAGGGAAACAGCTTCCTTTTCCTTGTAACATTCTATTGGCTGTTTACATTCAAAAGCTTTTTACGTTACCCACTCGGACATTACGAGAGGTGTTGAATATGGATTGAACTGCTAGGTATGATTTGATTTGAGCTCTGTGATCTCTGTGTTGTGAGTTCAATATGATAACAGCTCTTCAAACGTTACAAACGTAGCTATATTTACATCCTTCATCTTTCTAAATCTGTTCTCTAATGTACATTGCAGACACTACAGTATTATGAGCCACCATTCTGATAAATGAAACAACTTACAGAGTGACTGGGAAAGAAACTTTGGTGTTTGACTTTGTTCTGTGCAGGGAAATGATCCTATAAGAATTGCATTGTTTAGAGACACCACTGTAAAAATAAATCATTGGTACTTCAGGTTACAGTTCTATGATACAACCGGATAATATTTTACAGTCTTGCTCTTTCACATGGTTCACCGGAATAATTTACTTGCTGCACAGGTCCTTAGGGAAGGTGTGATTTGTGATCAGAATACTAGGAACGTCTTTTTATCTCTTCCAGGACAGGATCTTAACCTCCAGTCTCTTGCGAAATGCCTCAAAGAAATGCAGGACAAGTTTTGTCTTTTTTGCAAATGCAATGTCTGTGCAAAGACGTGTCTGACGCATATTCGGATGCCAAATCGAGGCCAAATAAACTCGACTTTCACTCAGGCATGTATACATCAGTGCAGTGTAGACAAACCAGCACAAATATGGACCTAAATTTTGCCATGAGACATAACCTTTCGATCATGGCAAAGATTGCAGGGGAGCCCAGAAACTGGAAGTCCCATCCTCGAACAGTGCATTTCCCATTTAGACAAGGCATCTGGGGTTTTCCCATTCGCAGTTCATGGAGGCGTCTAAATCATCAGCTGCCTCTGTTCAGGGTAGACTATCATAACCGATGTGTGTGAAATCAGAAGCATACAGAATAATTTTGATATAGAACAAATCAGAACTTGGTGTATTTCTCTGAATGCACTTTGGATAGGTAAGGTATCCATTTAGATGCCACCCTGAGACATATAACACAGAAGTAGTGTGGACTTTGGAATTGCCAAAGGAGGAATAAATGTACGCACTAAACACCTTACTGTCAGGCTCACTGAAACTGCCAACATACCTGTCAAAACCAACTAAAGAAATAGCCACAAACACCCATCGCAGGAAGCTTTAAGATGGGTCAAAAGTGCCCGTTAGAGGGAGTTGTCAGAAGTTTCAGGAGGATCCGTTAAAGTCCTTGCCCATAAATTTTGTTTTAAAGTGTAGAATGTTAGAATAAAACAGATTGCTTGTTACTCTGTCTGTTGATACAAACCTAAGAATTATTATTGCTGAACTTGTGCAGTATGACTGATTTCACAACCATCCATTATCACTGCAGGGTGCCTGTCATTTTGCAATTTGATTGACAACTGCAAGTGGTTGTAGACTTGTTGATGTTATAATTGTTATAATATTAAAGCAATATATTTTGTATTATCATTAGGACACAAGAACTGGTCAGAGACTGGGAGGTTTGCAGTGAGTAACTCATCTCCTGACTCCCCAAAGCCCAGGTCAGGAGAGTGATAGAAGATTCTCTACCTGGCTGGATGAGTGCAGTTCCAACAACGCACAAGAAGTTTCACACCATAGAGGTCAAGTAACGTGCTAGACTAACACTCTATCCATCCAAAATAAGGAATTGAATTTTTACTTTGGAGATTCAGTTGAAAATTAGATCTTCGCTCTAAAGGCATTCTAGTTCCCTACTGGCCTGTGTATGATTCCACACACTATCCTGTTTGACTCTTACTGTCTACTGCAGAAACTTGGGAGGAATGTCTGCCAGCCCCTTCACGGGGCTACTCAAAATGAACAGGAAATACCAGCTTTGGCAGTGATGCTCATACCCTGAGAATGGGAGTTCTGGCAAATGAGCTTCAAAAATGAGAGGTCACGTGTCAAAGACAGCAGAAAGAAGAGTTCAAGTTGCTATCAATGAAGTGACATATAATTCACATCAAATAAATCTTAGATTATATACATACATCAGGTTAAAAGCAAATTACTGCGGATGCTGGAATCTGAAACCAAAAGAGAAAATGCTGGAAAATCTCAGTTAGACTCGAAACGTCGGCTCTTTTCTCTCCTTACAAATGCTGCCAGACCTGCTGAGATTTTCCAGCATTTTCTCTTTTGGGTTCCCTCAATCAGGTGATGTTTTATTGAATAGAAATCAGTCAGGCTGGATGAGGTCAGGGGTCAAATAATGGCATGAATAATGTATACCTGAATGTAAGGGGAAGATATTTGATGACGCACATCTCTGAAGGATATGACCTTTCCTGTTATCCAATATTCTTCCTCACTTAAGGCAGCTCAAGGTAGTAAGGCAGTCTTTCTAACTGTCTCCATTTGATTGCATCTGGGTAACAAAACCATCTAAAATACAGATCCAGAAGCTAAGTCTTGTATTGTGTCCAGTTATTAAATAAAAGATTAAGTTAATTCAGTTGATATTGTCCCTGGTTAACATCCTGGCTGTCAGTACCTGATTAACGAACAGAGG
The DNA here is from genome assembly GCF_004010195.1 of Chiloscyllium plagiosum. Lineage (NCBI taxonomy): Eukaryota > Metazoa > Chordata > Chondrichthyes > Orectolobiformes > Hemiscylliidae > Chiloscyllium > Chiloscyllium plagiosum. The sequence goes on from NC_057745.1 coordinate 31,054,400, forward strand.
AGTTTGCTGGCATGGTCTCCATTACAGTCTAAGAATATGGATTGGTGATGGGGCTGCTGTAGAGGTTTCAGCTGGGAAGGGAGAAGGGGCCAGAAGCTAATGGATTAAGAAGGAGGAGAAGGACAGCAAAGTACAGGAATCCAGAGCTACAGTGGGTCCTCAGGGACCACTGCACTATAATAAACATCTGTGAGGTGCAGTAGAACATAGACATAGAGATGTACAGCACGGGAACAGACCCTTCGGTCCAACCTGTCCATGCCAACCAGATATCCCAACCCAATCTAGTCCCACCTGCCAGTACCTGGTCCATATCCCTCCAAACCCTTCCTATTCATATACCCATCCAGATGCCTTTTAAATGTTGCAATTGTACCAGTCTCTACCACTTTCTCTAGTAGCTCATTCTATACACGTACCACCCTCTGCGTGAAAAGGTTGCCCTGTAGGTCTCTTTTATATCTTTTTCCTCTCACCCTAAACCTATGCCCTCTAGTTCTGGACTCCCCCACCCAGGGAAAAGACTTTGCCTATTTATCCTATCCATTCCCCTCATAATTTTATAAACCTCTATAAGGTCACCCCTCAGCCTCCGAGGCTCCAGGGAAAACAGCCCTATCCTGTTGAATCTCTCCCTATAGCTCAAGTCCTCCAACCCTGGCAACATCCTTGTAAATCTTTTCTGAACCCTTTCAAGTTTCACGACATCTTTCCAATAGGAAGGAGAC
>NC_057745.1:31055372-31062264 GCF_004010195.1 Chiloscyllium plagiosum
CCTCTTATGCTCACATCCAAATCATTTATGTAAATGACAAAAAGTCGTGATCCCAGCACTGATCCTTGTGGCACTCCACTGGTCACAGGCCTCTAGTCTGAAAAACAACCCTCCACCACCACTCTCTGTCTTCTACCTTTGAGCCAGTTCTGTATCCAAATGGCTAGTTCTTCCTGTATTCCATGAGATCTAATGTTGCTAACCAATCTCCCATGGGAACTTTGTCGAATGCCTTACTGAAGTCCATATAGATCACATCTACACTCTGCCTTCATCAATCCTCTCTGTTACTTCTTCAAAAAAACTCAATCAAGCTTATGAGACATTTAGATTCCTTACATTATGGAAAAAAGCTCTTCGACCCAACAAGTCCACGCCGACCATCTGAAGAGTAACCCACCCAGACCCATTTCCCTCCGACTAATGCACCTGACACTATGGGCAATTTAGAATGGCCAATTCACCTGACCTGCACATCCTTGTGGGAGGAAACCCACGCAGACACAGGGAGAATGTGCAAACTCCTCACAGACAGTTGCCCGAGGTTGGAATCAAACCTGGGTCCCTGGTGCTGTGAGGCAGCAGTGCTAACCACTGAGCCACCAGGCCGCACATACAAAGCCATGTTGACTATCCTTAATCAGTTATTGCCTTTCCAAATACATGCACATCCTGTCCTTCAGGATGCCCTCCAACAACTAGTCCACCACCGAGGTCAGGCTCACTGGTCTATAGTTCCCTGGCTTGTCCTTACCACCCTTCTTAAACAGTGGCACCACATTTACCAACTTCCAGTCTTCCGGCACCTCACCTGTGACTATCGATGATACAAATATCTCAGTAAAAGGCCCAGCAAACACTTCCCTAACTTCCCTCAGAATTCTTGGTATACCTGATGAGGTCCTGGGGATTTATCCATTTTATGCAATTCAAGACACCCATCACTTCCACCTCTGTAATATGGACATTTTGCAAGATGTCACCATCTATTTCCCTACAGGCTGTATCTTCCATATCCTCTTCAACAGTAAATACTGATGCAAAATATTCATTAAGTATCTCCCCCATTTTCTGTGGCTTCACACAAAGGCTGCTTTGCTGATCTTTGAGGGGCCATATTCTCTCCCTAGTTATCCTTTTGTCCTCAATGTATTTGTAAAAACACTTTGGATTCTCCTTATTTCTATTTGCCAAAGCTATCTCATGTCCCCTTTTTGCCCTCCTGATTTCCCTCTTAAGTATATTCCTACTGCCTTTATACTTTACAAAGGATTCACTCGATCTATCCTGTCTATACCTTACATATGCTTCCTTCTTTTTCTTAACCAAACTCTCAATTTCTTTAGTCATCCGTTTTGCACCTTCTCTAGTAGGTACATCCACATACTGAATCAGAAAATTGTCTTTTACATGCTTAACAAATTCCTCTCCATCTAAACTCTTAACACTATGGCAATCCCAGTCCATGGTTGGAAAGTTAAAATCCCCTACCATAACCACCCTACTATTCTTACAGATAACTGAGGTCTCCTTACAAGTTTGTTTCTCAATTTCCCGCTGATATTAGGGGGTCTATAATACAATCCCAATAAGGTGACCATCCTTTTCTTATTTCTCATTTCCATCCAAATAACTTCCCTGGCTGTATTTCCAGGAATATCCTCCCTCAGCACAGCTGTAATGCTATCCCTTATCAAAAATGCCACTCCCCCTCCTCTCTTGCCTCCCTTTCTGTCCTTCCTGTAGCATTTGTATCCTGGAACATTAAGCTGTCAGTCCTGTCCATCCCTGAGCCATGTTTCTGTAATGTTATGATATCCTAGTCCCATGTTCCTAACCATGCCCTGAGTTGATCTGCCTTCCCTGTTCGGCCCCTTGCATTGAAATAAATGCAGTTTAACTTATCAGTCCTACCTTGTTCTCTATTTTGTCTCTGCCTGCCCTGACTGTTTGACTCGCTTTTGTTCTCAACTGTACCAGTCTCAGATTGATCTCTTTCCTCACTATCTCCCTGAGTCCCACTCCCCACCTTACTAGCTTAAATCCTCCGAGCAGCTCTAACAAATCTCCCTGCCAGTATATTATTTCCCATAGCCACACCTCAGTCTCACACCAGGGCATGGACTGTGCTGCGTGTGCTTCTCAATGTCACTATCGCCCTGCAGGTGTAATGCAATATTTAGGCCATCTGTAAAAACCTGAAATCTGAATCATCTCCTGCTTTGATTTAACTTTTCCACACCATCGATGATTAGGCAGGTCGTCTCCGTGATGTTAGTTTATCATTTGTGATTTCCAAAGAAGCAGATGTTGATATTACAGATTAGCCCTCATTGTATTCCCAAAAGTTCTCATGGTAGTTTCCTGACCTCCATTAGGAACAACACATAACATTTCGTTTAGTTAATGTTTTCATTCTGTGTGCAGGGACAGAGGAAGCATGGTTTCGGTTTCATTTTTAGATTTGTCCTTGTGAGCTTGGTCCTGTGTTTGTACAATGCTTGAAATGAAAAGATGGGTCTTGCTAGTTTAGTGCATTTAAAAACAAAGATCCAAACCATTTGTGCTTAGTGTTCCATGGAGGCACATAGGTGGCAGAAAATCCAAATATGAGTTAGTCAATCAGGGTGTATTTTTATTTATTTTTTATTCATTCATGGGATGAGGGTATTGCTGGCATATATTACCCATTCCTAATTGCTCAGTAATCAGTAATTTGCCCCACATTTCCCATGCCTAACCGACTCAGCCTGCACATACGATGGGCAATTTAGCATGGCCAATCCACCCTGACCTGTACATTTTTGGACTGATTGAATGAAGGAGCCACAATAACAGGGTCAGTCAAGCCTTAGCTCGCCCAAGTCATCTCAGTCATTCTTGTCCTTGTGGAGCCATGGTCAACTGAGACAGTTCAGATTACTTACAGTGGGGAAACAGGCCCCTCGGCCCAACAAGTCCACACCGACCCTCTGAAAAGCAACCCACCCAGACCCATTCCCCTACATTTACCCCTTTACCTAACACCACGGGCAATTTAGCATGGTCAATTCACGTAACCTGCACATTTTTGGACTGTGGGAAGAAACCAGAGCACCCGGAGGAAACCCACACAGACACGGGGAGAATGTGCAAACTCCACACAGACAGTTGCCTCAGGCAGGAATTGAACCCGGATTTCTGGCGCTGTGAAGTAGCAGTGCTAACCACTGTGCCACTGCGCCACCCAAGTTGTGGCCTATATATCTTGACAATTTGGTGCTGAGAATGGTATCTATTGCTTCCATGTTTCTCATATTTGTTGTTAAAGAAGTCAGTTAGTTGAATGATTGGTTTGTGATGCAGTGTAATGCCAAGAGTATGCGTACAATTGCCGCATGAGCTGAGGTTAACATGAAGGTCCTGCCCTCTCAACCTTTGCCCTGGCCTAAGACATGGTGACCCTCAGGTTAAACCACCAATAGTTGTCTCTGTCTAATGAGGGAGCAGCCCAATGAGATTAGGCATAGCTTTGAGAAAAACAGCAATTGCTGGAGGAACTCAGCAGGTCTGGCAGCATCTGTTTAGAGAAAAACAGAGCTAACGTTTCAAGTCCAGTGGCGCTTTGTCAGAAACAAAATGTTAATTTTGTTACAGATTATCGACATTTACAATTTTTAAAAAAATTTAATAGCAATGGGCAGTCCCATGTCCAATCTGCACAGGCATTAGCTCCACTGCTAAAACCATTTTGTGTTAGGCATCCAATGTGAAGGCTGCATGCAATTTGAGCACCTTGAGACTTTTCAGCAGCTGCTAAAGACAGGCAACAAATAAGCCCCTTCCCAAATCCATCGCGGAAGTCAGGAGGAGTTGGAGTATCCCTTCACCAACTTCACAAGCTCTTCGCTCCTACTCCCTCTGGCCATTGGACCTCACATGACGATCACTGCCTGAAGGTAATGACCTCTTCATCAGGGACCACAGCAGGTAGCTATAGCTCAAACACAGAACAAAGAACAAGACAGCACAGGAACAGACCCTTCAGCCCTCCAAGCCCACACCAACACATTTTGCCCTTCCATACTAAAACTGTCTTCACTTCCAGCATCCATATCCCTCTATTCCCTTCCTATTCATATATTCGTCCAGGTGCTTCTTAAATGCTGCTGTCATGTCTGATTCCACCACCTCTTCTGACAGCACGCTGCAAGCACTCACCACCCTTTGTGTGAAACATCTGTCTCACACATCGCTATTAAACATCCTCCACAGTTGAACCAGTGTCCCCTGGTAATTGACCCCATCACCCTAGGAAAATGCCTCATATTTTCCACTTTATCCATGCCTTTCACAATGTTACAAACTTCTATCAGGTCGCCTCTCAACCTCCTGCGTTCCAGTGAAAGCAAATCCAGTCTATCCGACCTTTCTTCATTGCTTGGCATGGGGGATTTTAGCTATGTCCTGGTAAACCTTTTCTGTACCCTCTCCAAAGCATCCACAATCTTCTTGTGGTGACCAGAACTGTACACAATATTCCAAGTGTGGCCTAACTGAAGTTCTCTAAAGCTGTAGCATAACTTGACTATCCTTATACTCAATGCCCCTTCCAATGAAGGTAAGCTTGCCATTGGCCTTTTTATTGCCTTATCTACCTGCACTGCCACCTTCAGTGATCTGTGGACCTGCACACCCAGATCCCTCTGCATATCAACACTCCTAAAGGTTCTGCCATTTGCTGTATAATTTCCACCTGTACTTGACCTTCCAAAGTGGGCCAGCACGGTGACTCAGTGGTTAGCACTGCTGCCTCGCAGCGTCAGTGACCCGGGGTCAATTCGCACCTCAGGCGACTCTCTGTGTGGAGTTTGCACATTCTCCCCGTGTCTGCGTGGGTTTCCTCCGGGTGCTCCGGTTTCCTCCCACAGTCCAAAGATGTGCAGGTCAGGTGAATTGGCCATGCTAAATTGCCCGTAGTGTTAGGTGAGGGGTAAATGTAGGGGTATGGGTGGGTTGCGCTTCGGCGGGTCGGTGTGGACTTGTTGGGCCGAAGGGCCTGTTTCCACACTGTAAGTAATCAAATCTAATCTATATCCTGTTGTATCCTCTGACAATCCTCCTCATTATCGGCAACTCCACCAATCTTGGTATTGTCCACAAACTTACTAATGAGACCAGCTACCTTTTCCTCCAAATCATTTGTGCAGACCACTAACAGCAGAGGTCCCAGGACTGATCCCTGTAGAACACGACTAGTCACATAGCTCCATTCCAAAAAGCATCCTTCTACTGCTACCCTCTGTCTCCTATGACTAAGCCAATTCTGCATCCATCTAGCCAGCTCACCCCAATATCATGTGACTTCACCTTTTATACCAGCCTGCCATGAGGGACTTTGTCAAAGGTTTTACTGACGTCCACGTAGAGAACATCAACTGCTTTTCCTCAACAATCATCTTTGTCACTCCTCAAAAAACTCAAACAAGTTAGTGAGGCACGATCTCCCCCGTACGAAACCAGACTGTTTATTGCTAATAAGTCCAGTTGCTTTGAAATGGTATAGATCTTGTCTCTGAGAATCTTGTTCAATAATTTCCCGACCACAGATGTGAGAATCACCGGCCTGTAATTTCCTGGATTATCCCTGCTACCCGTCTTAAACAATGGGACAACATTGGCTATTCTCCAGTCCTCTGGGACCTCAGCTGTGGCCAAAGAGGATACAAAGATAGCATTAGGATTAGGTCTGTCAATGTTCCAGCAATTTGTTCTCTTGCATCCCTCAATATTCTGGGATAGATTCCATTAGGACCTGGGGCTTTTTAAGACACACAATGCCTCTTCCTTTTTCATAACAACTTGGCTCAGAAGTTCGACAATGAGATTATCCTCCGCCAATTCCTTCTCTTTGGTGAGCACTAAAACAAAGTATTTGTTTAGGACCTCACCCACCTCTTCTGGCTCCACACATAGGTTCCCTCCTTTGGCCTTGAGTGGGCTTTAGGAGAATGTGAGGAGATGCCGGAGGTCAGAGTCAAGAGTGTGGTGCTGGGAAAGCACAGCAGGACAGGCAGCGTCCGAGGAGCAGGAGAACCAACGTTTCGGGCATAAGCCCTTCATCAGGAATGAGGCTTGAGGTACGGGGCTGAGAGATAAATGGGAGGAGGATGGGGTTGGGGGAAAAGTAGCTGAGGAAGCGATAGATGGACAAAGGTGAGAGAGAAGGTGATAGGTTGGAGGGGGTGGTGATGGACAGGTCCGGAGGGCAGCTACCAACTTGCTTTTTATATGTGTGTAAAAAATTTTGGGATTCTTTTTAATCCTGTTTGCAAACAACTTTCATGACCCCTTTTAGACCTTCTAATTCCTTCTTTAAGTTCTTTCCTACTTTCCTTATATACTTCAAGGGCTTCATCAGTTCCCATCCTCCCAGATTTTACCTATGTTATATTTTACTTTTTGACCAAGGTCATAGCATCCCTGGCCATCCAAGGTTCACATAATCTGCCAAACCCATTCTTCATTCTCACAGGAATGTGCCGCTCCTGAAATCTTATCTATTGCCATTTTAGAGACTCCCACATTCCCATGTGGATTTACCCTCAAACTGCCACCTCCAATCAATGTTCTCGAGTTCCTGCCTAATATTATTGGAGTTCACCTCTCCCCAGTTTAACATATTGAACTGAGGACTGCTGTTATCCCTACCCATAAGTATATTAAATTTCACTGTATTATGGTCGCTACTCCCACAATACCCCCCCCCCACTGAAACTTCACTCACCTAGCTGGACTCATTTCCCAAAACCAAGTCCAATATAACCCCTTCCCTTGGTGAACTGTTTACATACTGTGTCCAGAAACCCTCCTGAATGGTTATTATAAACTCTGTCCCATCCAAGCCCCTAGC
>NC_057745.1:31066427-31087408 GCF_004010195.1 Chiloscyllium plagiosum
GTGGCCCAACATTTCAACTCCCCCTCCCACTCTGCCGAGGACATGGAGCTCCTGGGCCTCCTTCACCACCACTGCCTCACCATCTGACACCTGGAGGAAGAACGCTTCATCTTCCGCCTCGGAGCACTCCAACCCCAGGGCATCAATGTGGACTTCACCAGTCTCCTCATTTGCCCTTCCCCCACCTTACCCCAGTTCCAACCTTCCAGCTCAGCACCATCCTCATCACCTGCCCTACCTGCCAATCTTCCTTCCCACCTATCCACTCCACCCTCCTCTCCGACCTATCACCTCCATTCCCACCTCCATCCACCTATTGTACTCTTTGCTACCTTCTCCCAACCCTACCCCCCCCCTCCCATTTATCTCTCCACCCCGGCCTGATGAAAGGCTTTTGCCCGAAACGTCGATTTTCCTGTTCCTCGGATGCTGCCTGACCTGCTGTTCTTGTCCAGCATCACTCTAATCTACAGTCCATAGGTATACTTGGAAGCACTAGCTTTCGGAGCGCTGCCCGTTCATCAGGTGATGAACCACCTGATGAAGGAGCAGCGCTCTGAAAGCTAGTGCTTCCAAATAAACCTGTTGGACTATAACCTGGTGTTATGAGAGTTTTAAGCTTTCTACACCCCAGTCTAACACTGGCAGCTCTAAATCATTGAATATTGCACTTCATAAATTAATCTGAGAAGTTTTTAGGAAATGATTCAAATTGGCTGTGAGTTCACAGTAGATGTGTGTGACAGATGAGTGCGGAGCATCTGTTGCAATCTGTTCAGCTCCCTCTGTAACTGGTTTAAAATGCTACTTCATTTAAAAGTCTCACACAATCTCATTGAGAACTGCTTCAGTATTTGTCATATCCTTTGTGACTTAATCTGTTCACAAATTACAAACTAACCCTATCCAGTGTGCTGGCACCGAGTGTTGTGAACCTCTGTGTTACATGTTGATGGCACCTCTGTGTGAATGCATGACAGAGCCAGTCTGATTCCTTTCCTGTGAGGGCCATTGGCCTGACATTGATGAGTTTCTATTCAGAAAGTCTGACGAGACCTGAGGACTGCTCAGCAGTGCTGTCACTCAGCACTCAGTAGTGGGAGATGATCCATGCTGATTGACTGTCATAGCCCACAGCAGAAGTGCTTCCTGGAAGTCAGTAAATAGCTTGTGTTCTGCATGAGCCCTTAAGGGAGATGGGGGTAGTATATGTCATCAGGTGCTGGAGAGCAGCACTGTGTTCCATCTTGAAGACTGTCTAGGAATAATTTGTCATTAACACTTTCATTTATGAAGAGGCCATTGGCTCGACATCACCACCTTTGTCAATCAGCCCTTAACAAAACTCATGCCTGAACTGTATTGAATTACAGGAACCAAAACCAAGCACTGTGGGTGCTGAGAATCCAAAAGAAAAACAGAAAGGTCTGGTAGCATTTGTGGAGAGAAACCAGAGTTAACGTTTCAGCACCAGTGACCCTTCGCAACATGTACTGCACCAGGATCCCTGGACTCAAAGCATGAACTGGTTTGCTCTCTCCAAGATGCTGTCAGACCTGCTGAATTTCTCAGCAATTTCAGTTTATATTTCGGATCTACAATTTTTTGTTATGGAAAAGTAATAGGCTTTATTTCATAGAATTCCTATGGTGTGGAAGCAAGCCATTCGGCCTATTGAAGCCACACCAAATCTCTGAAGAGCATCCCATCCAGACTAACCCCATCCCTTAAACCCTGCATTTCCCATTGCTAATCCACCTGGCCTGAACATCCCTGAACACTATGGGTAATTTAGCATGGCCAATCCAACCTAACCTGCACACCTTTGGACTGTGGAGGAAACCAGAGCACCCAGAGGAAATCCTCACAGACACGGGGAGAATGTACACACTCCACACAGATAGTCGCCCAAGGCTGGAATCAAACCGAGATCCCTGGCGCTGTGAGGCAGCAGTCCTAACCACTGAACTACCACGTCACCCCCTATGGTACAGGAAAAGGCGTGGAGAAACAGTGGAATGGAAGGGAGGGTTGAGAGTAGGTTAGAGGGTAAGGATGCTTCATGATCAAAGGTGTAACAGAGCAAAGAACAAAAGGAATGGTCATGGTTGCAGAGAGGGGGGATAGATTGAGAGTAAGTGTGACTAGAATATAAATCAGCTCTTCTAAAAACAAAACCAAGCAAAACAGAAACAAGATCGAGGACAGAGTCCATCCTGTGAAGTTGTTGAACTCAGTGTTGAGTCCTGAAGATTGTAAAGTGCCTAACTCACAGCATCAATGAACGACAGCAATGTTACAGGCCAGGAGGAGGCCATTTGGCCCATCATGCCTATCTGCACCGGCTGGTTAAACGAGCATCATTACCCAGAACTAACCCCCTGATTTCTCCCCAGGCCTTAACATACTATTTTGATCAAAATGATCATCAATTACCCTCTCGAGTGCTTCAATTGAAGCCATCTTTACCCCACTTGAGTTGGTCAGGTCAGTTACAGAGTCGTAGATCTGTACAGCACAGAAACAGACCCTTCAGTCCAACTTGTCCATGCCGACCAGATATCCCAACCAAATCTAGTCCCATTTGCCAGGATTTGTCCCATATCCCACTAAGCCCTTCCTATCCATGTAATTGGCTGGGCAGGTGGTTTGCAATGCAGAGTGACACCAGCAGTGTGGGTTCAATTCCTACATCAGCTGAGGTTACCGTCAAGGAGTCTCCCTCTCAACCTCTCCCCTCGCCTGAGGTGTGGTAGCCCTCAGATTAAATCACTACCAGTCATCTCTCTCTAATGAGAGAGCAGCCCAATAATGCCTTTACTTTTGTCATCACACTCCCAGGCAGTGTGTTCCAGATCTTCATTATTCACTGAGTGAGAAAAGATTTTCCTTATTTCACTTTTACTTATTTTGCAGATCATTTTAAATCTATGTCCCCTGTTCCTTTTCCGTCCTTAGTAGGGGTAGTGTCCTCGCCCAACGATCATCACTTCATCAATGACCTTCCCTCCATTATAAGGTCAGACTTGGGGCTGTCTACTGATTATGGCACAATGTTCAGCATCATCCGTAACACCTTACATACTGAAGCACTCCATGTCCAACCACGACAAGGCCTGAACAATAACCAGGTTGAGGCTGAAAAGTGACTACACACAAACCAGGCTTGACTATCTCCAAAAAGAGACAATCTAACCTTTGCTGATCGCATTACCATCACTGAATCCCTCATTGTCAACACGCTGGGATTACCATCAACCAGAAACTCAACTGGACTCGCAACATAAACACAATGGCTGTAGGAGCAGGTCAAAGGCAAGAATCCTGCAGTGAGTAACTCACCTCCTGACTCCCTCCAAACCCTGTCCACCATCTACAAGGCACCACAATTGTAACTTGATTGTAAACTCATCCCTGCCTAACCTGCTTACATAGCTCCTCTGTCTTAACTTAGTTATGGGATGTGGGCATCACTTGCAGGGCCTGCATTTATTGTACATCCCTATTTGTCCCTGAGAAGGTGCTTGTGAACTGCCTTCTTGAGCAGCTGTGGTCTATGTGATGTAGGTAGATCAACAATGCTGTTAGGGAGGGACTTCCAGGACTTTGATCCAGCGACAGTGAAGCAACGATGATATATTTCCAAGACAGAATGGTGGCATGGAAATGAATTTGCAGTTGGTGGTGTTTGCACGTATATGCTGCCTTTGTCCTTCCAGATGGAAGTGGGCATGGGTTTGTAATGTGCTGTTTAAGGATTATTGCTAAATTTCCACAATGCACCTTGTAGATAGTACACACTGTTGCTACCCAGTATAGGTGGTGGGAGGGAGTGGATGTTTGTGGATGTGGTGCCAATTAAGCGGCTGCTTTTTCCTAGATGGTATCAAGCTTCTTGAGTGTTGTTGGAGCTGCCCCCGTCTATGCACGTGGGGAGGTTTCCTTGTTCCTGTTTATCCTGAAGCCATGAGTCATGGGATCTGGAGTGAACATTGAATACTCCCAGGGCAAGTCCCTTCTGACTGTATACTACTGTGCAGCCACCTCTGCTGAGTCTGACCTGCAGTGGGACATATCTAGGGATGGTGATGGTGGTGTCTGGGTCATCGTCTGTAAGGTATGATTCTGTGATTACGATTATATCAGGCTGTTGCTTGATAAGTTTGTTAGACAGCTGTCCACATTTTGGCACTAGCCCCCAGATGTTAGTAAAGAGGACTTTGCTGTTGTTTTTTTCTGGTGCTGAGGTCAATGCCATGTGGTCAGTCTGCGTCCTTTGTTGAGACTTTGTAGCAATTGATACAACTGAGCAGCTTGCTAGGCCATTTTGGACGGCAATTGAGAGTCAATGACATTGCTGTGGGGCTGGAGTCACATATAGGCCCGACCAGGTGAGAATGGCAGTTTCCTTTCCTTCCCCAGGTGGGTGTTTCCCTGCCAGTCAACAATGGTTTCCTGCTCGGTGGATTCGTAATTCCAATCTTTTAAAAAGTTAGTGAATTCAAACTCCCTCCATCTGCCATGGCAGGATTCAAAGTTGGGTCCCCAGGACATGAGTGGACTTTGGGGATTAGCCGTCCCGCGATAATACCACAAAGCCGTTGCCCCCCTCTAGTATTTCCATGTGGCAAGTGGCCTGCCTTGTTGCTCCCTCACACCTCCCCCCTCACCTCCCTCCAAGGCTCCAATGGATCCTTCCATATCCGTCGCAAATTCACCTGCACCTCCACACACATCATTTACTGTATCCACTGCACCCGATGTGGTCTCCTCTACATTGGGGAGACAGGCCGCCTACTTGTGGAACGTTTCAGGGAACACCTCTGGGACACCCGCACCAACCAACCCAACCTCCCCGTGGCTGAACACTTTAACTCCCCCTCCCACTCCGCCAATGCAGGTCCATGGCTTCCTCCATTGCCAGATCCTGACCACACGACGCCTGGAGGAAGAACGCCTCATCTTCTGCCTAGGAACCCTCCAACCACATGGGCTGAATGTAGATTTCTCCAGCTTCTTCGTTTCCCCTCCCCCCACCTATGCCCGAAACGTCGATTCTCCTGCTCCTTGGATACTGCCTGGCCTGCTGTGCTTTTCCAGCACCACGCTTTTCAACTCTGGTCTCCAGCATCTGCAGTCCTCACTTCCTCTTTGTCGCTGTCTGCCATCAGGTAAAACGGAATAAGGCTCCTTTGAGTTCCAGCTGTCAATCATGTGATTTGTTGGCCACTGTCACCTGCTGCAAAGTCTGGCACCTGGCATCACTGAGAGGATTTCACACAGGCCACCATTCTTGGCCCAGTGTCAGAGGGGTCAGGATTCTAACCCAACTCCACTCAGGGGGGTTACATGGAGATCAGAGTTCTGACCAGAGTGATGTGTTAATGTCAGATGGGTATATATAATGTCGGATTGGTTAAAACCCTTGATAATCTAGATTCCAGGCATCCATAAAGCACTCCTGTGGTATAAGATTACCAACGTCTCTGCTGTTATAAATATAGGAACCTCCTGAGGCTGTTTGAGTATCACCCTGGCATTCAGTTCTGACCATGAATCAACACTGACATTAAGCCTGTCCCCATTAGCCAATGACTCAGATCATGTAAGGACTTGGTGGAGCAGGCTCCTGTGGAGAGATACCAGATCCATCATTGTCAGCTTGGTACATTTTGCCAGCTTACTTTGGGTGGATTTTGGATGGGGTCCTCTGGTGATGCAGGGCCCTAGAGAACTCTGGGCCTAGAAGAACTTTTTCTCCGCATCGCTCAAACACTCACTGGCGAGGTATGAGAGCACTGAGGCATCTTGACCTCTCTCTCCAGGCTGCTCCATCATCTCGAGGGATCAGGAAGGCTCCATTGCAGGGCGGAGGAATGACCATCGGGATTACCATCTCAGGATAGACCAGTAAGTGAGCTCTCTATTTCCCCTCTGCCAGCCATCCAACTGCCACCATTCAGGGGAAGAATTGAGAAGGGGGCACCTGCACCCATAGGAGACCTCCATCCTGGCAGAGCACTCGAGGGTGCTGCCTTACCAGAGGACACTATCCAAAAACCACCCAAAACAAGCTGGCAACGTGGTCAACTGGCTTCCTCCTGCTCAGCTGAGGCTAACAAGGTGGAACTCAGGTGTAGCAAGGGGAAAACAAAATGAAGGAACCTTACAATGATTTTTGATGTTCTGTAGAACCAAACACAGTTCCCATTTACACTTAGCCCTTTGTATTGCATGAATGTGGTTTCTGTCGACCTGTTACAATTCTGATTGGTTCTGTTTCTGTTGTAGCTAACCGTGCGGGGCACTGATCACTCTCAGTGCTGACCTGGAGAGCTGTGCTGGGAACACTGAGTCAGTCAGGCTCTGCTGACCTCAGGGTGGAACACACCCTCAGGGGAGAGCTCCGTTAAGGTGATGTTTGCACTTGAACAGTCACGCAGCATTGTGTAGATCCTTCACATTAAATAAATAGTTTAATGCCCCTTACTCACTAAGGTTTGCAATAAGAATGTGCCACTCCCCACATCTTGCAGTGTGACTCCTTGCTGATGCTCTGGCCCAGAAAACCAAGCAGGAGGTCGCTGCAGCAAACCTGACACAAACCATTTTCAGTAAATGTTAAAAACAGGAGAGTAAAATCTAAACATTACAAAGCAAACATTCCCTTCAGGGCAGGAATGCCTCTCTGTCACATGTGGCTCCGAGCTCTGAAAGCTCATGCTTTCCGTATCAAATCTCACTGCTATATGGTTCCCTTTGGACTGTCGACAATGTCCCACTGCTCAGGCTTCTACAGCAGTCTCAGCATCAGCCTCACCTCCTTCTCCATCTCTAACAGACCCTCCTTCTTCTTCCCAATACATCCGCACATTCCCTCGACATGCAATTGCAGAAGACGTAAACTTATCTGATTATCTCCTCCCTCCTCCAAGGCTCCAAGCACACCTTCGAAATGAAGCAGCATTTCACTTGCACTTCTGTCAGTCTAGTCTACTGTATTTGCTGCTCTCAATGCAGTCTCCTATACATTTTAGATTAGATTAGATTTTCTACAGTGTGGAAACAGGCCATTTGGCCCAACAAGTCCATACTGACCCTCTGAAGAGTAACCCACCCAAACCCATTTCCCTCTTACTAATGCACTTAACACTATGGGCAATTTAGCATGGCCAATTCACCTGACCTGCACATCTTTTGGACTGTGGGAGGAAACCGGAGCACCCGGAGGAAACCCACGCAGACACGGGGAGAACGTGCAAACTCCACACAGACAGTCACCCAAGGTTGGAATCGAACCTGGGACCCTGGTGCTGTGAGGCAGCAGTGCTAACCACTGAGCCTGGTATCATCGATAGTGAAGGTGAGGTGCCGGAAAACTGGAGGTTGGCTAGCATGATGCCACTGTTTAAGAAAGCTGGTAAGGACAAGCCAGAGAACTATAGACCAGTGAGCCTGACATCGGTGGTGGGCAAGTTGTTGGAGGAAATCCTGAGGGACAGGAGTTAAACGTATATGGAAAGATCCTGAGGGACAGGAGTTAAACGTATATGGAAAGGCAAGGACTGATTAAGGATAGTCAACATGGCTTTGTGTATGGGAAATCATGTCTCACGAACTTGAGGTTTTTTGAGGAAGTAACAAAGATGATTGATGAGGGCAGAACGGTGGACGTGATCTATATGGACTTCAGTAAAGCATTCGAGATGGGAGACTGATTAGCAAGGTTAGGTCTCGTAGAATGCAGGGAGAACTAACCATTTGGATACAGAACTGGCTCAAAGGTAGAAGACAGAGGGTGGTGGTGGAGGGTTGTTTTTTAGACTGGAGGCCTGTGACCAGTGGTGTGCCACAAGGATCAGTGCTGGGTCCTCTACTTTTTATCATTTACATAAATGATTTGGATGCGAGCATAAGAGGTACAGTTAGTAAGTTTGCAGATGACACCAAAATTGGAGGTGTAGTGGACAGCGAAGAGGGTTACCTCAGATTACAACAGGATCTTGACCAGATGGGCCAATGGGCTGAGAAGTGGCAGATGGAGTTTAATTCAGATAAATGCGAGGTGCTGCATTTTGGGAAAGCAAATCTTAGCAGGACTTATACACTTCATGGTAAGGTCCTAGTGGGTGTTGCTGAACAAAGAGACCTTGGAGTGCAGGTTCAGAACTCCTTGAAAGTGAGTCGCAGGTAGATAAAATAGTGAAGAAGGCGTTTGGTATGCTTTCCCTTATCGGTTAGATTATTGAGTACAGGAGTTGGGAGGTTATGTTGTGGCTCTACATGACATTGGTTAGGCCACTTGGAATATTGCGTGCAATTCTGATCTCCTTCCTATCGGAAAGATGTTGTGAAACTTGAAAGGGTTCAGAAAAGATTTACAAGGATGTTGCCAGGATTGGAGGATTTGAGCTACAAGGAGAGTTGAACAGGCTGGGGCTGTTTTCCCTGGAGCGTCGGAGGCTGAGGGGTTTACACAGATTTGAGTAGCACATTATAGAGGTTTATAAAATCATGAGGAGCAAGGCTAGGATAAACAGACAAGGTATTTTCCCTGGGGTGGGTGAGTCCAGAACTAGAGGGAATAGGTTTAGGGTGAGAGGGGAAAGATATAAAAGGGACCTAAGAGGCAATTTCTTTCACACAGAGGGCGGTACGTGTATGGAATGAGCTGCCAGAGGAAGTGCTGAAGGCTGGTACAATTATAGCATTTAAAAGGCATCTGGATGGGTATATGAATAGGAAGGGTTGGAGGGATATGGGCCAAGTGCTGGCAAATGGGACCAGATTAGGTTAGGATATCTGGTTGGCATGGACGAATTGGACCGAAGGGTCTGTTTCCATGATGTACACCGCTATGCCTCTATGACTCTAAATTCAAACTGGTCAACCTCTAGGTAGAACACTTCTATTCCGTCCACAAAAGAGACACTGACTTTCCAATTGCTTGTCTTTTCAATAAACCACCCTGCTCTTATTTTAACCTTTCTGTCCCAGCGCAGTGCTGCAGAGTTCCCGCTGTTACCCAGTGCATGCTGAAGGAACACCTCCTCCTTTTGTCCATACATGCTTTAGGATTCAGTAATGATGCAACTTCTGGAAACATTGTAAACTGTGTGGAAGACAACGTAAAGTTTCAAATGGGAATTGATAAGTTGGTTGGAATGGGCAGACAGGTGTCAGATGAAGTCAAGAGTGTGGCGCTGGAAAAACACAGCAAGTCAGGCAGCATCCGAGGAGCAGGAAAATTGACGTTTCGGGCAAAAGCCCTTCATCAGGAATTTTGTCTGAAATGTCGATCTCCTGCTCCTCGGATGCTGCCTGACCTGCTGTGTTTTTCCAGCATCACTCTCTCAACTCTGAACTCCAACATCTGCAGTTCCCATTTTCGCCTCGGTGTCAGATGAAGCTTAATTCCAGAGATGTGGGGACCCTTACGATTTCATATAGAAACTATGGAGAGACAGTGAAAATAATAAAGGGTAATATTCCAAAGGGTGTGCAGCAGCAGGGAGGCTTGAGTAAATTTGTATATAAATCATTAAAGGGGCAGGAGCGATAGAACAGTCTGTTAATAAAGCACGCAGCCTTCTAGGCTTCATTAATAGGGGCATAGAGTAGAAGACTAGGGAGGTTATGATGAACTTATTTAAGACACTGTTTAGACTTCAGCTACAGCATTGTGCACAGATCTGAGTAGCCTTATATAAAGGAAGAGGTTTATGAGAATGGTTCTTGAGGTGAGGAAATTCGCTTATGGAGAAAGATTGAGAAAGTGGGGCTGTCCTGTTTGGAGAGGGGAAAGCTACAAAGATATCTGATAGAGGTATTCAAAATCCAGATGGGTCTAGACAAAGTGGAGGGGGAGAAACTGATCCTGAGGATCAAGATCGAGAGGGCAAGCAATTAAAATGCTCTCCAAAAGAAGCAAACAGGAGGTGAGAGAAATCTTGCTCCCACAGGAAGTAGTTTGGATAGAGAATACAGTGCCTGGAAGTGTGGGGGAGCTGGGTTCATTTGAGGCATTCAAGTGGGAATTCGATCATTGTTTAAGTAGATATTGGGATCAAAATTGCAGCAAAAAGGGAATTAGCACAAAGTCAAAATGCTCAGAGAGCTAGTGCAGACATGATGTGCTGAATGATCTCTTTCCGCACTGTCACAATGCTGGGAACACTGAGTTCAACTCCTTCAAGCTATGAACTCTATCCTCTTTTTTGGGGATTTCCCCCTTTCATTCTCCCATCTACAGTCTTGTTTGAAAAGTTTGTTCTTAGCAGAACTGACCTGTTTTCTGCCATTAACTCATACTATTAACACCTATTCTTCATCAGAATCAGTCCTGCACTATCATGAGCACTCCCTTTGCCTTTTGCTCTGAGCCAACTTTACCGTCTGTTCACTTGCCCCTCCACCAATCCTTTCAGAAGCACAAAAGCCATCTCTTTCCAGTTACCTTCAGTGCTGAAGAAGATATCAGACTCAAAACATTAACTGTTGTTCTCTCTCCACAAATGTTGCCAGACCTCCTGAGTTTCTCAGCATTCTCTGTTTTTATCTCTATTATCCTCATCCATGGGGATATGGAACTGTCCATCTCTGCCTTTGCTAAGTTTTTATTGTGTCACTGAACCAGTTTGTGGAAAGCACAGTGAACATTTACTATTGGGACACGGACACCCTGCCTGAAAGGAGTGGAGTTTACCTCCTGAAGGTACAGACAATAGAAACATGGCTTCAAAAGGCCAGTATTATGTTCAATGATGTGAATGCATGGTCAGCATTGTACCACTGTCCAATATCAGTCTGGCTTACACACTGAGTCACTCATTGGCTTACACACTGAGTCACTCATTGGCTTACACACTGAGTCACTCATCATGCCTTCTGCAGGTATCAGTATCAAGCAAGGCCTGGAGATGACATGAAGGGTAAACACTTGCAATACCTGGGAGTTGTGCAGAATGTCTGCGGAGTGACAGCTCCCTGGATAGCGGCCACAGAACGGCACTAACTGCTGCCGTGGTCACACACTAGCTGGAACATTGAGGGAGTGAAACCCTTCCCAACCTGGAATCTACCCGGGAGATGCCTGACCTGCTCCCAAACTGTCGGGATTTATGTTTCTATGATGCCAGACAGCTTGGACTGCCACGTGCTGTCATAGAACTACGAAATGTTACAGTACAGGGGGAGGCCATTCAACCCAGCATGTCTGTACCGGCTCCTGAAGGAGCTTCGCAGTTAGTCCCACCCTCCAGCCCTATCCCCGTCAGCCTCTATATTCATCATGTTCAAATATCGCTCCGGCTCTCTGTTGAAAAACTCCTGTGGTGTCTGCCTCCACCTCTCTCCCAGGCAACACATTCCAAATCCTAACCACTCTCTGAAGAAAGAAATTTCTCCTCAGCTCACTCCCAGCTCTCTTTCTGACAATCTTGAAATTGTGACCCCTAAGTTACTGACATATGGACTAGTGGAAACAGAATTTCTTTCTTAACCCTGTCAAAATTGTTCATAATTTTGAATCCCTCAGTAAGGTCACCTCTGAATCTTCTCTGCTCCAAAGACAATAAGACAAACATCTTTCATTTTTCCTTGTACCAAAAACTCCCTTATTCCTGGTATCATTCCAGTAAATCTCCTTTGCACTCTCTCTAGGGCTATAACATCCATCCTTAAATAACATTCCCAGAGCTGAATGCAATACTCCAAATATTGTGTACTCAGTGATTTGTAGAGGTGTAGCATCACTTCCTTGCTATTATACTTGAAACCTAAGGATTCTATAAGCTTTCTTAACAAATATTTCAGCATGCCTGGCCATCTTGAGAGAATCATACATGTGAACCCCAAAGTCCCTCTGCTCCTGTCCGCCCCTCAATTGAGCCTGGATTGTGTCTCTGCGTTTGTTCTACCAAACTGCATTACCTCACATTTCTCTGCATTGAAATTCATCTGCCAGGTGTCTGCCCATCTTGCCAATGTACCTCTGAAGCATTATCCTCACAATTCACTATTCTTCCTAGCTCAGTATCATCTGCAAATTTAGAGATTTTACCATTTTCTACTTCACTCTATCTTTTTTGACCAGTCTGAAGAGTGTAGTGGATCATATGAATTTTTCTTCCAAATACTTCACCCTCAAACGTCCCCCTCTGAACAGCACTCTTCACTTCATCATTAAAGACAGTTTTCACTTCATCTCTGGAGCCCCGTCTGTCAGGCTTCAGTCTCCCCCTGTATAGAACATAGAACATAGAACATTACAGTGCAGTACAGGCCCTTCAGCCATTTATGTTGCGCCGATCTGTCATACCAATCTGAAGCCCATCTAACCTACACTGTTCCATGTACGTCCATATGCTTGTCCAATGACAACTGAAATGTACTTAAAGTTGGCGAATCTACCACCGTTGCAGGCAAAGCATTCCATACACTTACTACTCTCTGAGTAAAGAAACTACCTCTGACATCTGTCCTATATCTATCATACCTCAATTAAAAGCTATGCCCCCTCGTGCTCGCCATCACCATTCTTGGAAAAAGGCTCTCCCTGTCCACCCTATCTAACCCTCTGATTATCTTATATGTCTCTATTAAGTCACCTCTCAACCTTCTTCTCTCGAACGAAAACAGCCTCAAGTCCCTCAGCCTTTCCTCGTAAGACCTTCCCTCCATACCAGGCAACATCCTAGTAAATCTCCTCTGCACCCTTTCCAAAGCCTCCCCATCCTTCTTATATTGCGGTGACCAGAACTGTACACAATACTCCAAGTGCGGCCGCACCAGAGTTTTGTACAGCTGTAGCATAACCTCATGGTTCCGGAACTCGATCCCTCTATTAATAAAAGCGAAAACACTGTATGCCTTCTTAACAACCCTGTCAACCAGGGTGGCAACTTTCAAGGATCTGTGTACCTTTACACTGAGATCTCTCTGCTCATCTACACTCCCAAGAATCTTACCATTAGCCCAGTACTTTGCATTCCGGTTACTCCGACCAAAGTGAATCACCTCACATTTGTCCGCATTAAACTCCATTTGCCACTTATCAGCCGAGCTCTGCAGCTTATCTATATCTCTCTGTAACCTACAACATCCTTCATCACTATCCACAACTCCACTGACCTTAGTGTGTCTGCAAATTTACTAACCCACCCTTCTATGCCCTCATCCAGGTCATTTATAAAAATAACGAACAGCAGTGGACCCAACACCGACCCTTGTGGTACACCACTGGTAACTGGACTCCAGGGTGAACATTTCCCATCCACCACCCTCTGTTTTCTTTCATCTAGCCAATTACTGATCCAAACTGCTATATCTCCCACAATCCCAATCCACCGCATTTTGTACAACAGCCTACTGTGGGGAATCTTATCGAACGCCTTGCTGAAATCCATATACACCACATCAACCGGTTTACTCTCATCTACCTGTTTGGTCACCTTCTCAAAGAACTCAATAAGGTTTATGAGGCTCGACCTACCCTTCACAAAACCGTGCTGACTATCCCTAACCAAATTATTATTTTCTAGATGATTATAACCTTTACTAACACTTTACCAACAACTGAAGTAAGGCTTACTGGTCTATAATTACCAGGATTGTCTCTACTCCCCTTCTTGAACAGGGAAACCACATTTGCTATCCTCCAGTCTTCTGGCACTATTCCTGTAGACAATGACGATTTAAAAATTAATCCCAAAGGCACAGCCTGTTTATCCCTAATCAAATTATTCTTTTCTAGATGATTATAAATCCTATCTCTTATAACCTTTTCCAACACTTTACCAACAACTGAAGTAAGGCTTACTGGTCTATAATTACCAGGATTGTCTCTACTCCCCTTCTTGAACAGGGAAACCACATTTGCTATCCTCCAGTCTTCTGGCACTATTCCTGTAGACAATGATGATTTAAAGATCAATGCCAAAGGCTCGGCAATCTCCTCCCTGGCTTCCCAGAGGATCCTAGGATAAATCCCATCCGGCCCAGGGGACTTATCTATTTTCACTCTCTGCAGGAGTTCTAATACCTCTTCCTTGTGAATCTCAATCACACCTAGTCTAATAGTCTGTATCTCAGTAATCTCCTCAACAACATGGTCATTTTTTAGAGTATCTGTGGACCATGATTTTCTTTGACCTTCCTGAGCTCCCCTTGACTCTACACCCAGCCAGCTCCCTCTGCTTTGTCTTGTCCCAACTCTTACTCAGTTTATCTAATCCTTAACTCTTACCAGCAGCTCACCTCCCAACTCCAGTGTGGACCCCATTCTCAATATGCAGTCCCCCATCTACCAGTGATAGGGACCCATTTGTCCCCATCACTGTGAATCTCTCCTCTGTCTCCCAGTGTGGATCTCCATTCTTTAGGGACATCCTGGCACTCTAAGAGCATGCCTTTTAAAAATATCCCTCAGTACCTTCCAGCAATCCAAAGATGTGCAGGTTAGGTAGATTGGCCATTGTAAAAACCCCAGGTGGGGTGATGGGGATGGGGTGGGGTCTGAGTGGGATGCTGTTTGGTGCAGACTCAATGGACCGAAGATGGCATCATCAGAACAGATGAGACAGAGATGGAGAAACCGGGGGAATGGATTGGAGTCTTCACAGGAAGCAAGAGGTGAGGATGCATAGTCAAGGCAAACTGTGGGTTTGTAATGGATATTAGTGGCCAGCTTATCACCAGAAATGGAAATAGCGGTGTTGAGGAAAGGAAGGGAGGAGTCAGAGATGGACCAAATGGGGGGAAGGATTGAAATTAAAAGTAAAATGAATAAACTTTTTGCTGACAGTTACAGTGATATGGTTAGATACTGTTACTAAGGCTATGAGGTGCTCTAAAAGGTACATCTTTCCCCTTCAAGATCCATACAATATGATAATGGGCAGTGTGCTCAATACATTCTTCAGCATTAAACCATTCAGACCCAAAAACATTACACAGCTTACACCGTCCACAGTAGGCAATGAGACAATGAGTTATGAATGAGATTTCTCAGGAGGTTGGTAGACTGGCCATTCTGCATCTCTTACACTGAGAAATGTCTTGGTTATGAATGTCTATGGTTACTGAAGAAAGGAATGTTCACCAGTGTTTACAGGAAGTAATCTAAAACCCCAGGAATAGGCCTTCTATACTTGGTAGGATTTGCGAGCACTCATTTTTCTCAATTTTGCCTCATAGGGTTGTTTCTCTGAATACAATTCCAGCATGGCATTCTGCATAATGCAAAAGAGATTCCTGACCTTTATGATTGGAGATGTCTGATCTGCCTGACTGTTTTGAAGGATTTCATACCAAAACTTAACCCAACATCCGGAACCTGACTTTTTGGCTTCCAGACCAATTAAGCTCCCCTTCCTACCTTTTTAAACACACCAGGCACGCCTGGAAGATACTACTCCCATCTCTGCCTCTTCTTCAAACCTGATAGCTCCCTAGTCTCTCTCGGTATTCAGTCAGTTCCCATCCCCACATTTTGTTAATCACTCCATTATTGTGAATGCTGAGCTCTAATCTCTGGAGTTCCCTTCCTTAACCCTTCCATTTACTTACATTTCTCTTCTCCTTCAAGACATTTCTTAAAGTCCATCTCTTTGGACAGACGTTTGGTTGGGTGTCCTAGTATTTGATTTGCTAAGGTTGCAGGGAAACACCTTGAGGCATTTTAATCCATTATAGGCACCATCTGAAGGCATATTGGCCTTGCTGTTTGCTGTGGTCTCCAAAGGAGCAGTCTCTTTGTATTAATCAGCTGCGAGTCCTTCCACCGTTTGACAAGCTCTTTTACAGGTAGAATGTGAATGCATGTTCGCAGCAACAAGCCCCTTGAGCTCATTGCTAATTGTGTATCCTTCAAAGAAAGGAATATCAAAAGATGATGTTGCAAATGAATGATTTTCCTCATAACATTTTCCTCCCTGTTTGATAGAGTGACAGGCTCGACATTGATTTTGTGTAGCTCAATGTCAAATGGAGCAGGAAAGAGCATAGCACAGCAGGGTGTCTTGGGAGATGGAAATGTCAGTACAGGATAACTGGCCTACTTTCTGTTCAAAATAGGTCACTCTTTGTTTGACTCACACAATCATTTCCCATAGGGTTAGCCAGTGAACTCAATCCCTCAAATTCAAACTGATTGGAGTTCTCAGAGATACCATTGACAGTATGGGGTAATGTCAAGATTCAGTATTAACCAGCCCATCAAGTATCCAATGATAACTCTCCAATGCGGGGTGTTTTCTTCTGCTATTTAATTCTCCCTCCCCTCTCTTTCAACTCCGTTCATAAAATTATTTTTAAAATCAACTGCTTTGACCAAACTTTTGAATATTTGTCCTAATGGTGCCAAACTATTCAATAAAGCTCCAAGCAAGCTGATGGCACAACGCTAGGTCAGAAAGGTCGTTGTGAAGGGAACGTGAGAAAGCTTCAAACGGAGTTTCAACGAGTGGACAATAGTAAGGGATGGCCCATTTTAAACAGAACTGAATGTTCCTTTTCTCTCAGAGAATAGTGAGTATCTTCATTCTCTTCCTTAAAAAGAGGTGGACTTGGAGCTTTTGAATATTTTGAAGACCAGTTGGATGAATTCTTGATAAGCCGACCTGGAGTAGTGGTCTCCCGGCTTGGTGAGGTGGACCTAGAGCCCTGCCGAGCAGTCTCTTGGACCGACAAAACAGATTCTCGGCCTGGCGGGCTCTTGGACTGACATGACAGATTCTTGGACTGGTGGTCTCTTGGCCTGGCGTGACAGACTTTTAACCTGGTGGTCTCTCACTTCCTCCAGACCAAAGGGGTAGCCATGGCACCCGCATGGGCCCCAGCTATGCCTGTCTCTTCATCGGTTATGTGGAAAATTCCATCTTCCGCAGCTACACTGGCGCCATTCCCCTCCTTTTCCTCTGCTACATTGATGACTGTTTCTGCGCCACCTTATGCTCCTATGAGGCGGTTGAACATATCATCAACTTCACTAACACGTTCCACCCCAACCTCCAAGTTCCCCTGGACCATCTCAGACACCTCCCTCCCTTTCCTGGGCCTCTCCATCTCCATCAGCGGTGACCTACTCAACACGGAAGTCTTCTACAAACCCACCGACTCCCACAACCACCTGGACTACACTTCCTCCCACCCTGCCTCCTGTAAAAATGCCATCCCTTACTCCCAATCCTTCCACCTCCCACATGTGCTCCCGTGAGGACCAGTTCCACACAGAACACACCAGATGGCCTCCTTCTTCAAAGACCACAATGTCCCTTCCCATGTGGTCAATAATGCCCTCCAGGACATCTTCTCCACTTCCACACCTCCGCCCTTGAACCCCACCCCTCCAACTGTACCAAGGACCTCTCGGTCCTCACATTCCACCCCAGCGATCTCCAGATACAGTGCATTATCCTCTGCCATTTCTTCCACCTACAAACTCAACCACCAGAGATATATCTCCCTCCCCACCCCTATCTGCATTGCGTAAAGACTATTCCCTCCGCAACACTTTTGTCAGGTCCCCGTCCCCACACCAACACACCTTCCCCTCCAAGCACCTTCCCCTGCCACCACATGAATTGTATATCTGCGCTCACACCTCCCCCCTCACCTCTGTGCAAGGCCCCAAAGGAGCCTTCCATATCCATCAGAGATTTGCCTGCACTTCCACACATGTCATTTACTGTATCCGTTGATCCCGATGCGGTCCCCTATACACTGGGGAGACAGGACGCCTACTTGTGGAATGCTTCAGAGAACATCACTGTTACACATGAACCCAACACCCATCAGCCTGTGGCCAAACACTTCAACTCCCCCTCCCAATCCACCATGGGACCTGGCACGCCTCCATCGCCAAACCCTTACCACCCGACGCCTGGAGGAAGAACGCCTCATCTTAGGACCCTACGACCACTTGGGATCAATGTGGATTTCACCAGTTTCCTCATTTTCCCTCCGCCCACCTTATCCCAGATCAAACCTTCCACCTCAGCACTGCCCTCTTGACCTGTCCTACCTGTCCATCTATCTGCACACCCTCCACTCCAGCCGATCACCATTACCCCCCAGCTTCAGCTATCTTCCTCCTGCCTCACTCCTCGTATGTATCTCTCAGCCCCCTTTGCCCACAAGCCTCATTCCTGATGAAGGGTTTATGCGCGAAATGTCGATTCATCTGCTCCTCGGATACTGCATGACCGGCTGTGCTTTTCCAGCATCACAATCTCGTCTCTAATCTCTGGCATCTGCAGTGACAGATCCTCGGCTTGGTGTGACAGACTCCCAGCCGAGAGGTCTCTGGGCCCGGTGTGACAGACTCCCAGCCGAGAGGTCTCTGGGCCCGGTGTGACAGACTCCCAGCCGAGAGGTCTCTTGGCCCGGTGTGACAGACTCCCAGCCGAGAGGTCTCTTGGACCAGTGTGACAGACTCCCAGCCGAGAGGTCTCTTGGCCCGGTGTGAAAGACTCCCAGCCTAGTGGTCTCTGGGCTTGGTGTGACAGACTCCAAGCCGAGGGGTCTCTGGGCCCGGTGTGACAGACTCCCAGCCGAGAGGTCTCTGGGCCCGGTGTGACAGACTCCCAGCCTAGTGGTCTCTGGGCCCAGTGTGACAGACTCCCAGCCGAGAGGTCTCTGGGCCCAGTGTGACAGACTCCCAGCCTAGTGGTCTCTGGGCCCGGTGTGACAGACTCCCAGCCTAGAAGTCTCTGGGCCCGGTGTGACAGACTCCCAGCCGAGAGGTCTCTTGGCCCGGTGTGACAGACTCTCAGCCTAGTGGTCTCTGGGCCCGGTGTGACAGACTCTCAGCCTAGAGGTCTCTTGGCTCAGTGTGACAGACTCTCAGCCTAGAGGTCTCTAGGCCCGGTGTGACAGACTCCCAGCCGAGACGTCTCTTGGCTCAGTGTGACAGACTCTCAGCCTAGAGGTCTCTGGGCTTGGTGTGACAGACTCCTAGCCGAGAGGTCTCTTGGCCCGGTGTGACAGACTCCCAGCCTAGTGGTCTCTGGGCCCGGTGTGACAGACTCTCAGCCTAGAGGTCTCTTTGCTCGGTGTGACAGACTCCCAGCCTAACTCTGAAGATGAACGAGGGAGATCCAGTAGATATGGTGTACCTGGACTTTCAGAAAGTTTTTGATAAAGTCCCACATAGGAGGTTAGTCAGCAAAATTAGGGCGCATGGTATTGGGGGCAAAGTACTAACTTGGATTGAAAGTTGGTTGGCTGATAGGAAACAAAGAGTAGCAATAAATGGCTCCATTTCGGAATGGCAGGCAGTGACCAGTGGGGTACCGCAGGAATCAGTACCTTTTTACAATATATGTTAGTGATGTAGAAGATGGTATTAGCAATAACATTAGCAAATTTGCTGATGATACAAAGCTGGGTGGCAGGGTGAAAAGTGATGAGGATGTTAGGAGATTACAGGGTGACCTGGACAAGTTAAGTGAGTGGGCAGATGCATGGCAGATGCAGTTTAATGTGGATAAATGTATGGTTATCCACTTTGGTAGCAAGAACAGAAAGGCAGACTACTACCTCAATGGAATCAATTTAGGTAAAGGGGCAATACAAAGAGATCTGGGTGTTCTTGTACACTGCAGCGTAGGTTTACGAGGTCAATTCCTGGAATGGCGGGATTACCTTACACTGAAAGACTGGAGCGACTTGGCTTGTATGCCCTTGAGTTTAGAAGACTGAGAGGGGATCTGATTGAGTCATATAAGATTATTAAAGGTCTGGACACTCTGGCGGCAGGAAACATGTTTCCGCTGATGGGTGAGTGCCGAACCAGAGGACACAGCTTAAAAATACGGGGCAGACCATTTAGGACAGAGATGAAGAGAAACGTCTTCACCCAGAGAGTGGTGGCTGTGTGGACTGCTCTGCCCCAGAGGGCAGTGGAGGCCCAGTCTCTGGATTGATTTAAGAAAGAGTTAGATAGAGCTCTCAAGGCCAGTGGAATCAAGGGTTATGGAGATAAGGCAGGAACAGGATACTGATTAAGGATGATCAGCCATGATCATATTGAATGGTGGTGCAGGCTCGAAGGGCAGAATGGCCTACTCCTGCACCTATTGTCCATTGTCTATTGGTCTCTTGGCCCGGTGTGACAGACTCCCAGCCTAAAGGTCTCTTGGCCCGGTGTGACAGACTCTCAGCCTAGAGGTCTCTTGGCCCGGATTGACAGACACCCAGCCAAGAGGTCTCTTTGTCCGGTGTGACAGACTCCCAGCCTAGAGGTCTCCTTGCCCGGTCTGAAAGTTAAAGCCTACTGGTCTCTTGGCCCGGTGTGACAGTCTCCCAGCCTAGTGGTCACTTGGTTAGGTGTGACAGACTCCCAGCCTAGTGGTCTCTTGGCCTGGTGTGACAGACTCCCAGCCTAGTGGTCTCTTGGCCTGGTGTGACAGGCTCCCAGCCCAGAGGTCTCTTGGCCTGGTCTGAAACTCCCAGCGTAGTGGTCTCTTGGCCGTGTCTGAAATTCCCAGCCTAGAGGTCTCTTGGCCCCGTCTGAAACTCCCAGTCTAGTGCTCTCTTGGCCTAGTATGACAGACTCCCAGCCTAGTGGTCTCTTGGCCTGGTGTGTCAGACTCGCAGCCTAGAGGTCTCTTTGCCCGGTGTGACAGACTCCCAGCCTAACTCTGAAGATGGACGAGGGAGATCCAGTAGATATGGTGTACCTGGACCTTCAGAAAGCTTTTGATAAAGTCCCACATAGGAGGTTAGTCAGCAAAAGTAGGGCGCATGGTATTGGGGGCAAAGTACTAACTTGGATTGAAAGTTGGTTGGCTGATAGGAAACAAAGAGTAGCGATTAATGGCTCCATTTCGGAATGGCAGGCAGTGACCAGTGGGGTACCACAGGGATCAGTGCTGGGACCGCAGCTTTTTACAATATATGTTATGATATAGAAGATGGTATGAGCAATAAGATTAGCAAATTTGCTGATGTTACTAAGCTGGGTGGCAGGGTGAAATGTG
>NC_057745.1:31087789-31088993 GCF_004010195.1 Chiloscyllium plagiosum
ACTTGGCTTGTATACCCTTGAGTTTAGAAGGCTGAGAAGGGATCTGATTATTAAAGGATTGGACACTCTGGAGGCAGGAAACATGTTTCCGCTGATGGGTGAGTGTCGAACCAGAGGACACAGCTTAAAAATACGGGGTAGATCATTTAGGACAGAGATGAGGAGAAACTTGTTCACCCAGAGAGTGGTGGCTGTGTGGGATGCTCTGCCCCAGAGGGCAGTGGAGGCCCAGTCTCTGGATTCATTTAAGAAAGAGTTGGATAGAGCTCTCAAGGATAGTGGAATCAAGGGTTATGGAGATAAGACAGGAACAGGATATTGATTAAGGATGATCAGCCATGATCATATTGAATGGTGATGCAGGCTCGAAGGGCAGAATGGCCTACTCCTGCACTTATTGTCTATTGTCTATTGGTCTCTTGGCCCGGTGTGACAGACTCCCAGCCTAGAGGTCTCTTGGTCTGGTGTGACAGTCTCCCAGCCTAGTGGTCTCTTGGTCTGGTGTGACAGACTCCCAGCCTAGAGGTCTCTTGGCCGGGTGTGACAGACTCTCAGCCTAGAGGTCTCCTTGCCCGGTCTGAAAGTCAAAGCCTAGTGGTCACTTGGTCTGGTGTGACAGACTCCCAGCCTAGTGTTCTCTTGGCCTGGTGTGACAGGCTCCCAGCCTAGAGGTCTCTTGGCCTGGTCTGAAATTCCCAGCCTAGACGTCTCTTGGCGCCATCTGAAACTCCCAGTCTAGTGCTCACTTGGCCTAGTATGACAGACTCCCAGCGTAGTGGTCTCTTGGCCTGGTGTGACAGACTCGCAGCCTAGAAGTCTCTTGGCCCGGGGTGACAGAATCCCAGCCTAGTGGTCTCTTGGCCTGGTGTGACAGACTCCCAGCCTAGAGGTCTCTTTGCTCGGTGTGACAGACTCCCAGCCTAACTCTGAAGATGGACGAGGGAGATCCAGTAGATATGGTGTACCTGGACCTTCAGAAAGCTTTTGATAAAGTCCCACATAGGAGGTTAGTCAGCAAAGGTAGGGCGCATGGTATTGGGGGCAAAGTACTAACTTGGATTGAAAGTTGGTTGGCTGATAGGAAACAAAGAGTAGCGATTAATGGCTCCATTTCGGAATGGCAGGCAGTGACCAGTGGGGTACCACAGGGATCAGTACTAGGACCGCAGCTTTTTACAATATATGTTATGATATAGAAGATGGT
>NC_057745.1:31089320-31097818 GCF_004010195.1 Chiloscyllium plagiosum
GGCGTTTTCAGACTAGTATGGCTGTAGGCGCTGGCCCCTGCCTTTTCTGCCTACTTCAAGGCGTGCTGGCCAGCCACATTTTCTTTGTTGCTCTTTCTCTTTATCCCCTTTGGCTTTTTTTTCTCTTTTCTCTTTGCTCTTCCTCCTCTGTGCGTGCTTCCCTCCCTCCGTTCCTCCAGCTGCCTTTCAGCCAGCCCTTGGCCGCCAGGCTCCTGTAGTCTCCCACATCCCCACACAGGCGAACTGCAAGCCCTCCCCCTGCTTCATAGGGCCGCAGCCTGCATTCTCTCATCCTTCCACACTCCTCCACCCCTCCATTTCGGAATGCCGGGCACTGACCAGTGGGGTACCGCACCGTTCAGTACTGGGACCGCAGCTTTTTACAATCTATCTTCAGGATATACAAGATGGTATTCGCAATAACATTCGCAAATTTCATCAGCTGGGTGGCAGGGTGAAATGTGATGAGGATGTTAGGAGATTACAGGGTGACCTGGACAAGTTAGGTGAGTGCTCAGATGCATGGCAGATGCACTTTCACGTGGATAAATGGATCCTTATCCACTTTGGTGGCAAGAACAGGAAGGCAGATTACCACCTAAGTGGAATCAATTTAGGTAAAGGGGCAGTACAGAGAGATCTGGGGGTTCTTGTACACCACTCAATGAAGGTAAGCATGCAGGTACAGCAGGTAGTGAAGAAGGCTAATAGCATGCTGGCCTTCATAACAAGAGGGATTGAGTATAGAAGCAAAGAGGTCCTTCTGCAGCTGTACAGGGCCCTGGTGAGACCACACCTGGAGTACTGTGTGCAGTTCTGGTCTCCAAATTTGAGGAGAGACATTCTGGCTATTGAGGGAATGCAGCGTAGGTTCACGAGGTCAATTCCTGGAATGGCGGGATTACCTTACACTGGAAGACTGGAGCGACTGGGCTTGTGTACCCTTGAGTTTAGAAGACTGAGAGGGGATCTGGTTGGGACATATAAGATGATCAAAGGATTGGACTCTCTGGCGGCAGGCAACATGTTTCCGCTGCGGGGTGAGTGCCGAAACAGAGGACACAGCTTAAAAATACGGGGTAGACCATTTAGGACAGAGATGAGGAGAAACTTCTTCACCCAGAGAGTGGTGGCTGTGTGGAATGCTCTGCCCCAGAGGGCAGTGGAGGCCCAGTCTCTGGATTCATTTAAGAAAGAGTTGGATAGAGCTCTCAAGGATAGTGGAATCAAGGGTTATGGAGATAAGGCACGAACAGGATACTTATTAAGGATGATCAGCCATGATCATATTGAATGGTGGTGCAGGCTGGAAGGGCAGAATGGCCAACTCCTGCACCTATTGTCTATTGTCCGCCTTTCCTGACTGCCACCCGCAGACAGCGTGCAGCCCCAATCCCTTTCTTTCCGCCTTTCTTGCTGATTTTGGCAGCGCTCCGCTCTCCTCCCCTCCGTGTCTCGTGCCTGCAGGAGACTGATGCCAGGCAGAGCAGCAGCAGCAAAAATAACCTGCCGCTCCATTGCCTGGCACAAGACAAGTGCAGAGGGGTGGCTTGAGCAGCCACTGCTGGCGGAAAAAGCCTACTGCACCTGGTATTCCCAGGCGGTCTCCCATCCAAGTACTAACCAGGCCTGTGTCTGCTTAGCTTCCGAGATCAGACGTGATCGGGCGTTTTCAGACTAGTATGGCCGTAGGGGCTGGCCCCTGCCTTTTCTCCCTACTTCATGGCGTGCTGGCCAGCCACATTTTCTTTCTTGCTCTTTCTCTTTATCCCCTTTGGCTTTTTTTTCTCTTTTCTCTTTGCTCTTCCTCCTCCGTGCGTGCTTCCCTCCCTCCGTCCCTCCAGCTGCCTTTCTGGCCAGCCCTTGCCCACCAGGCTCCTGTAGTCTCCCACATCCCCACACAGGCGAACTGCAAGCCCTCCCCCTGCTTCATAGGGCCGCAGCCTGCATTCTCTCATCCTTCCACACTCCTCCACCCCTCCATTTCGGAATGCCAGGCACTGACCAGTGGGGTACCGCACGGATCAGTACTGGGACCGCAGCTTTTTACAATCTATCTTCAGGATATACAAGATGGTATTAGCAATAACATTCGCAAATTTCATCAGCTGGGTGGCAGGGTGAAATGTGATGAGGATGTTAGGAGATTACAGGGTGACCTGGACAAGTTAGGTGAGTGCTCAGATGCATGGCAGATGCACTTTCACGTGGATAAATGGATCCTTATCCACTTTGGTGGCAAGAACAGGAAGGCAGATTACCACCTAAGTGGAATCAATTTAGGTAAAGGGGCAGTACAGAGAGATCTGGGGGTTCTTGTACACCACTCAATGAAGGTAAGCATGCAGGTACAGCAGGTAGTGAAGAAGGCTAATAGCATGCTGGCCTTCATAACAAGAGGGATTGAGTATAGAAGCAAAGAGGTCCTTCTGCAGCTGTACAGGGCCCTGGTGAGACCACACCTGGAGTACTGTGTGCAGTTCTGGTCTCCAAATTTGAGGAGAGACATTCTGGCTATTGAGGGAATGCAGCGTAGGTTCACGAGGTCAATTCCTGGAATGGCGGGACTACCTTACGCTGAAAGACTGGAGCGACTGGGCTTGTGTACCCTTGAGTTTAGAAGACTGAGAGGGGATCTGGTTGGGACATATAAGATGATCAAAGGATTGGACACTCTGGCGGCAGGCAACATGTTTCCGCTGCGGGGTGAGTGCCGAAACAGAGGACACAGCTTAAAAATACGGGGTAGACCATTTAGGACAGAGATGGGGAGAAACTTCTTCACCCAGAGAGTGGTGGCTGTGTGGAATGCTCTGCCCCAGAGGGCAGTGGAGGCCCAGTCTCTGGATTCATTTAAGAAAGAGTTAGATAGAGCTCTCAAGGATAGTGGAATCAAGGGTTATGGAGATAAGGCAGGAACAGGATACTGATTAAGGATGATCAGCCATGATCATATTGAATGGTGGTGCAGGCTCGAAGGGCAGAATGGCCTACTCCTGCACTTATTGTCTATTGGTCTCTTGGTGTGGTGTGACAGTCTCCCAGCCTAGACGTCTCTTGGCCCGGTGTGACAGACTCCCAGCCTAGAGGTCTCTTGGCCTGGTCTGAAAGTCAAACCCTAGTGGTCTCTTGGCCCGGTCTGAAAGTCCTAGCCTAGTGGTCTCTGGGCCCGGGGTGACAGACTCCCAGCCCAGTGGTATGTTCGCCTGGCATGGCCTCAGCATTGACCTCCAGTCTCGAGGTGATTTCTCAAAGTGCAGACTTACTGTGGCTAAGCGCTTAAAGATTTCAATGTTTGAACTTTTAGCTTTATTTCTATATTTTCTGCTAGGTCTGCAATGTTTAACTTTTAATCTTATTTTGTATGTTTTATGCTTTACTATAATCACTGCAGTGTTTAACTTTTAACTTGCTCTTTGTTGTGTCTATGCGAGTGATATCATACACTTTCCACTGTATTCCTGTACTGCTGTACACAACAATAAAATCAAAATCAAATCAAATTAAAACAGCTGAAAGTTTATCAGGATTAGTTGGGAATGTGGAGGTTATAATCAGAACAAGCTCAAGAATTATAAATTAGATTTTATTGTCACATGAACTCAAGTACAGGGATACAGAAGTATCATGAAAAACAGGTTGTAAGTTTACTCGCTGAGCTGGTAGATTTGTTCTCAGACGTTTTGTCACTGTGTGAGGTAACATCATCAGCGAGCCTTCAGTGAAGCATCATGATGTCACTGGAGAACACGACTACCAGCTCAGTGAGCAAACCTACAACCTGACCCACAACACGAGCTACAAAATCACCAAGAAAAACGTACAAAGCTGCCACTCCCAGCACCATACTAGGCACAAAGTATCTAGGTGTAAAATCTTAGGTACAAGTAGAAAATTAACAAAATAAATTAAAAGTACAGCACCACAGTTCTCAGTATGAAGTAGCCAATTTTTTAAAAAGTTCAAAATGACAGTCCTTCTTTAGCCATGGGCCTGCAATCGCCCCACACGTGGGGGCTCACACTCCCCATGAGGGATGGGCCTGAACTCTCCCCTGTGCTGGGCCCGACCTCTCCCCCGCACTGGGCCTGACCTCACCCCTGCGCTGGGCCTGACCTCACCCTAACGCTGGGTCTGACCTCTCCCCCACCCTGGACCTGACCTCTCCCCAGCACTGGGCCTGACCTCTCCCTCGCGCTGGGCCTGTACTCACCCCCACGCTGAGCTTGACCTCTCCCCCGCGCTCGGCCTGACCTCATCCCCATGCTGGGCCTGATCTCACTCCCGCACTGGGCCTGACCTCTCCCCCTCGCAGGGCCTGATCTCACCCGCACGCTTGGCCTGACCTCACCCGCATGCTGGGCCCGACCTTTCCCCCGCACTGGGCCTGACCTCACCCCGTGCTGGTAATGATCTCACCCCCGTGCTGGGCCTGACCTCTCCCCTGCACTGGGCCTGACCTTAACCCTGTGCTGGGCCTGACCTCTCCTCCCCGCTGGGCCTGACCTCTCCCCTGCGCTGGGCCTGACCTCTCTCCTCTAATGTCTTCACTTTAAGCAGAAATATCTGGGCCAATTCAGTCCCCTGGATTACTAGTCCAATTGCATTTTCACAATCCCACCAGTGAATCCATTGCAAGCATTTGAGACAAATGAGTGGCTGTGGACATTGGTTACTTATTCAATACAAATTCTACCACCTGCCATGAAACAAGGCCAGAACATTAGCTGAGTTTCTAGAGTAATAGATCTAATGATAATACCACAAGGCCATTGCCTCCCCTTTACACCTCAGTGAGTACACTTCTGAGGACTCATGTGCATCTTTGAATCCAGTTACTTGGACCACTTGCTTCAGACTCTCTTTCATACCTGTTCTCCGAATTTCTCTGCTGCACGCACCCCATGATGTTCCGTCACCTCATGTTGTACTGTTGTCTCTAGCTTTTCCTTGCTGCCAAAAAGATCATGTATGTATCTTAACCATTTCCAAATTAGTGGGTAATACAAGTGAACCTGCTGCCTCAATTAATCTACTGTCGCATGCTGTTGAATTTTAAATTAGTTAGGAGGTATGGCCCTAATACTAAATTTAGTCTCTATAAATACCATTACATTCTGAAGGAGATCTATGGTAATTGCGGTGAGGAGGTCAGGAAGACATTAGTTTAATCACATTCAGGGAAGTCCAAAACCTGGCCAAGAGCAGAAAGAAACAATTAGGCAGCAATAGGCAGCTCAGACTCCAATCTATCAGTGATTAATTATACAATGCTACCTGCTCATCATAGAGACAATATTATTCAATTTCTCCACAACCTCCTTTGACACTGGGCTGAGAGCAGCTAAAACGAGCATCATCCTTCAGCAATTCTGTGCTCCTGCTTTGCTCGCTCCTTCCTGTCTCTTGAACTGACTTGTTAACGTTAATATATCTTGCACACGTTAACCCACAACAACAACTTGCATTTGTACAGCAGCTCCAAGCAAGTAAAAACATCCCAGGAAATTATCAAATGAAGATTGACTGTGAGGCACGTAATGAGTTGGGAGAGATGACTGAACGATTGGCTGCAAAAGTGGTTTTAAGAAGTATGATAGAGGTTGCAGTGACAGATATGCAGGTCCCTTCAACTGTCAATCAGAACAGCTCCAGAGTTGGATCATTGAATTTTAGGTTCTTCCCTGGAGTGGAGTTGGCTTCTGGACAGGGAAAGGTGAAAACTAAGGTTTGTACTAAACAACAGACAAAATAAAATACTTGTAAATCTCTGAAATTCTTTTGCTGCCTAATTCGACATGCGAGTATCAGTCTATGAAGCGAAGGAGGATCGATCATATTTCAAGCGTATTTGCTTGTCAACAGTAATTAAAGGGAGAATTGCCTGCAGCTGACTTCAGATTAAAGCACATTAACTGCCAGAAAAGAAGCTGGTGGAAAGTGAAAAAAAAAACTTCAGGGTCAAATAGGTGTTGTATCAAAGTGTGTCAACGGGTGAAGTCATCAATCTGCCATAGCGCACACAATGTTAGGAAAGCACAGAATTGGGATACTTTTTTAGTTCCAAGTTGTGGCTAAATGGGTGGTATAGATTTCGGTCGTCAGGCCCCAATTATTGACAATCAATATTAATAACTTGGATACAGGGGTGGAATGTACTACAGCCACATTTGCGGATGGTTCTGCAAAGATAGGAAAGTTATAAGTTTACAAATCAATATGAGGGCAGACCGGCTGTGCTTTTCCAGCACCACACTTTTTGACTCTGATCTCCAGCATCTATAGTCCCCACTTTCTCCTTACAAATGAATATGGATCGGTTTGGTGATTAGGCCAAAATTCACCAAATGGTGTTTAATGTGAGAGAATGAAAAGGCAACTTCTTCGCTAATTGAAGAGAAGCTTAAGAGTGCTTCCGTAGGATCTGGGTGTCCTTGTCCATGTGTTGCAGGAAACTGGTTTGCAGGTACAGCAGGTAATAAGAAAGATAACTGGAATTTTGGCATTTATTGCGTAAGGAATGGGGCTCAGTGGTTAGCACTGCTGTCTCACAGTGCCAAGGACCCAGCTTCGATTCCAGCCTCTGTGTGGAATTTGCACATTCTCCCTGTGTCTGTGTGGGTTTCCTCTGGGTGCTCCGGTTTCCTCCCACAATTCAAAGATATACAGGTTAGGTGGGTTGGCTATACTAAATTGCCCGTAGTGTCCTGGGATGTGCAGGCTGGGTGGATTAGCCATGGAAAGTGTGGCGTTACAGGGAAAGGATTGTGGGTCTGGGTGGATGGTCTTTGGAAGGTCAGTGTGGACTCGATGGGCCAAATTGTCTGCTTCCACACTGTAGGGGTCAATATAGGGTAGGGGAGTGGGTTTGTGTAGCTTACTCTTCAGAGAATCGGTGTGGACTTGTTGGGCCGAAGGGCCTGTTTCTATACTGTAGGGAGTCTAATCTCATCTCAGCAAATGGCCAAATGGATCATTTGGAGCCATTCATTTTTTCCTGAAGATTCTCATAAACATTATCCTTGATAGCAAAGGAGAAGATTTTATCACATTGATATTTTTAGCACACATTGATGTGATATTTTTACTTATATGTGAATAAACAAATATTCCCAATGTGCATAGTGTTACATTGCTGTTGTGATACTTAGAGTAATAATTAAAATCCCTACATTCGGCCCATGGAGTTGCTGCACAGAGCATCCCACCCAGACCCAGCACCCTACCCAAATCCCATAACCCTATATTCACGAGGACCAATCCACCTAACCTGCACATCTTTAGACTTGCCTGAGTACCAACCATTTCTACTTGGGGGTAGGATACTGCCACGGGCCCCCTTTCCTATGCTCGTCTCAGGACTGTGCCATCGTCAAAAAGTCTCAGTACAGGAAGCAGTTTTCCTTGATAACAAATGTAGTTTGTTACTTTTCTGTAACTGTACACAGGCTACATGAATTCTTGCATATTAACTAATATTAACAAGAGGTAGGTAAGATAAATTTGTCTCCAAAGGATTCCAAAGTATCTAGAACATTCTGCTCTAATCTCTGCCTCATGGCTGCGCTATTAGAGTAATAGAGATGTACAGCACGGAAACAGACCCTTCGGTCCAACCCGTCCTTGCTGACCAGATATCCCAACTCAATCTAGTCCCACCTGCCAGCCCATATCCCTCCAAACCCTTCCTATTCATATACACATCCAAATGTCCCTTAAATGTTGCAATTGTACCAGCCTCCACCACATCCTCTGGCAGTTCATTCCACACACGTATTACCTTCTGTGTGAAAATGTTGCCCCTTAGGTCTCTTTTATATCTTTTCTCTCTCACCCTGAATCTATGCCCTCTAGTTCTGGTCTCCCCAACCCAGGGAAAAGACTTTGTCTATTTACCCTATCCATGCCCCTCATAATTTTGTAAACCTCTATAAGGTCAACCCTCAGCCTCCAACGCTCCAGGGAAAACAGCCCCAGCCTGTTCAGACTCTCCCTATAGCTCAAATCCTCCAGCATCCTTGTAAATCTTTTCTGAACCCTTTCAAGTTTCACAACCTCTTTCCGATAGGAATAGACCAGAATTGCACGCAATACTCTGACCAATAAAGGAAAGCATACCAAACGCCTTCTTCACTATCCTATCGACCTGCGACTCCACTTTCAAGGAGCTCTGAACCTGCACTCCAAGGTCTCTTTGTTCAGCAACACTCCCTAGGACCTTACCATTACGTGTATGAGTCCTGCTACGGGTCCAGATCCTGTTGTAATCTGAGGTAATCCTCTTCGTTGTCCACTACACCTCCAATTTTGGTGTAATCTGCAAACTAACTAACTGTACCTCTTATGCTCACATCCAAATCATTTATGTAAATGACAAAAAGTAGAGGACCCAGCACAGATCCTTGTGGCACTCCACTGGTCACAGGCCTCCAGTCTGAAAAACAACCCTCCACCACCACCCTCTGGCTTCTACCTTTGAGCCAGTTCTGTATCCAAAT
>NC_057745.1:31098062-31114653 GCF_004010195.1 Chiloscyllium plagiosum
CCTTTACCCATTTCAAGACATCAAGCATTTCTTCCTCTGTTCTATGGACATTTTGCAAGATGTCACCATCTATTTCCCTACAGTCTGTATCTTCCATATCCTTTTCCACAGTAAATACTGATGCAAAATACTCATTTAGTATCTCCCCCATTTTCTGCGGCTCCGCACAAAGGCTGCCTTGCTGATCTTTGAGGGGCCCTATTCTCTCCCTAGTTACTCTGTTGTCCTCAGTGTATTTGTAAAAACTCTTTCAATTCTCCTTAATTCTATTTGCCAAAGCTATCTCATGTCCCCTTTTTGCCCTCCTGATTTCCCTCTTAAGTATTCTCCTATTGCCTTTATGCTCTTCCAAGGATTCACTCAATCTATCCTGTCTATACCTTACATATGCTTCCTTCTTTTCTGAACTAAACCCTCTATTTCTTTAGTCATCCAGCATTCCCTATACCTATCAAAGTGCTCCCCCACTAACACCTCAGTCACCTGCCTTGCCTTATTTCCCAAGAGCACCTCAGTCACCTGCCTTGCCTTATTTCCCAAGAGTAGGTCAAGTTTTGCACCTTCTCTAGTGGGGACATCCACATACTGAATCAGAAAATTGTCTTGTACACACTTAAGAAATTCCTCTCCATTTAAACCTTTAACACTATGGCAGTCCCAGTCTATGTTTGGAAAGTTAAAATCCCCTACCATAACTACCCTATTATTCTTTCCGATAGCTGAGATCTCCTTACAAGTTTGTTCCTCAATTTTCCTCTGACTATTAGGAGGTCTATAATACAATCCCAATAAGGTGATCATCACTTTCTTAGTTCTCTGTTCTACCCAAGTAACTTCCCTGGATGTAGTTCCAGGAATATTCTCCCTCAGCTATCCCTTTATTGCTATCCCTTATCAAAAATGCCATTCCCCCTCCTCTCTTGCCTCCCTTTCTATCCTTCATGTAGCATTTGTATCTTCATCAGACTGGGCTAGGCCTCTGCATAGCTCATACATTAACTCACTCCTAACCATCACCTTATGATGCTGAGTATTTGCTTTGATGTGTGATTATGTGTGTCCGGCAAGTTTAACATGCCTTGCTGTGGTTGATTGTATACAGGTGTGACACGTTCTTCCCAATGTCGTACTCCTGTGATTACTCAATAGCAGGATAATTGTACAGATTTATTAACGGGGTTTCTTGTGGGCATCACTGGGATCCTGAGGTTTTTCTAACTTTGCCGATTCCAATGGTTCAGCTCCAGAGTTGGATACTTGCTCCGAGGCACTTGTCGGATTGTAATTGGCCCCATTATGAGTAGGGACGATCACAGGTCTTTCCTAATGGCAGGATTTCCCAGTGCATTGATTAGACTTTGAACCCAAGACATGGTATCTCACCTTCTCACTCATTCCCCCCCCCCCACAAGAACGCACACGCCATGGGACCTATCATCACACTGGAAAAAAAAAGCCTTTCACAATCTCAGAATATCCCAAAATGCTTCACAACCAATGACATACAATTTGAAATGTGTCATTGTTATAACAAAGGCAGACACTTGATACACAGAAACATCCATTGACCAAACAGTCTGCCTTATGATGGAATTGCAAAGGGATAGCTATTGGTCAAAGCATCAGAGAGAATTTGGGGAGGTTTCTGTCAAGATGCAAAGGCAGATAAGGTAACAATTTGCAGCCCTCCTCAGTGCTACAGCAGAGTGTCAACTTCGATTGCAACTTGGACTTGCACCACTCTGACTCAGAGACAAGACTGCTGCCAGCTGTATCTCAGCATCGCTGGGCTCAGTGGGAATTGGCAGGGGAGCAGATGGCCCATCGCTGGTGCTTCGTGACCACAGTCACACATCACTGACTTCACAGCACCACCAACAATATTGCCCTGAGAGAGTGTGAATCTCAAACACATACAGATGTTGTTCACTGGCTGCTCACAAATCCAAAACAAACTGTTAATTGCAGGACCGAGTGCCAAACTCTACTATTACAAATTAAACTCTTTGCAAAATATTTTCTTCGACAAATTGTGTGAATTAAAAATCAATTCACTAATAAATTTACAAATCTCAAAGCTCTTTATTCATTCATGGAATGTGGCGAGGTCGGCGTTTACTGCTCATCACCTGATGGAGGATGGGAAAATATTGTGGCTGCAAGAGCTGCTCCTCTATTGAGGAATTCTAGGTGTTGGAGGTGATTCCCTTGAATTCCAGGAGCAATAATTACTGTTTTCTAAGCTGTTTCATTGTTTTGGAACTGTTTTTCCCAGTTCAAGTATCTCTGGGCATCGGAGGTGTCTAAACAAAATTAGCAAACAGCGAAATTCACAGCTGACCTTGGAGGAACCTGTGTGGGAGAGCTCTCAGCACAGGAACAGATAGGTGCACAGTTTTTAACATGTAACCTTGCTGTAAGTCTACAGTCTTGAGTAGCCTGTGTTCCTTTTTGATTATATGTTTTAGTGAGATCCGTCTCCTGATTAAATTCTAAAAATATAAAACATAGGTACTAAGTTAGCCGGAAGCAGTGATTTTTTTGAGCAGTACGACAGTGCTATTTTCTGGGTCTGTAGATTGTGAAGGAGCAAGGATGGCCTTTACTTGAGTGATGTACTCTTCCTGTCGGATGTAGGAGTTTCAGGAAAGTTTCCATGTTACTGATGATTATGTTTGCAGGAAGTATCTTTGGTTGTGGATCCTATCAGGTCGAATGGATCGGTTGGAACAGCAGTACAGAATCATAGTCATAGAGATGTACAGCAAAGAATCAGACCCTTCGGTCTAACCCATCTATGCCGACCAGTTTTCCCAACCTAATCTAGTCCCATTTGCCAGCACTTGGCCCATATCCTTCTAAACCCTTCCTATTTAAATATCCATCAAAGTGCCTTTTAAATGTTATAATTGTACCAACCTCCACCACTTTCTCTGGAAGCTCAGTTGCATACAATATTCCAAAAGTGGCCTAACCAATGTCCTATACAGCTGCAACATGACCTCTCAACTCCTATATTCAATGCTCTTACCAATAAAGGAAAGCATACCAAAAGTTTTCTTCACTATTCTATCTATCTGCGATTCTACTTTCAAGGAACTATGAACCTACACTCCAAGGTCTCTTTGTTCAGCAACACTCCCCAGGACCTTACCATTAAGTGTGTAAGTACTGTCCTGATTTTCCCTTTCCAAAATGCAGCACCTCACATTTACCTAAATTAAACTCCATCTGCCATTCCTCAGCCCATTGGCCCAACTGATCGAGATCCCATTGTACTGTGAGGTAACCTTCTTCACTGTCCACTACACCTCCAACTTTGGTGTCATCTGCAAATTTTCTAACTATACCTCCTATGTTCACATCCGAATCATTTATAAATATTATGAAAAGCAGTGGACCTAGCACCAGTCCTGATGGCACACCAGCTATCTTAAACTAATCTAATCGCATTTGCCAGCACTTGGCCCATATCCCTCTAAATCCTTCCTATCATCTGCCACCCCTCAGCCCATTGGCACATCTGAGCCAGGTTCCTTTGTATTCTGAGGAAACCTTCTTTGCTGTTCACTACACCTCCAATTTTGGTGTCATCTGCAAATTTTCTAACTATACCTCCTATGTTCACATCCGAACCATTTATAAATATTATGAAAAGCAGTGGACTTAGCACCAGTCCTGGTGGCACACCAGCTATCTTAAACTAATCTAATCGCATTTGCCAGCACTTGGCCCATAATCCCTCTAAATCCTTCCTATTCATAAACCCATCCGGATGCCTTTTAAATATTGCAAATGTACCAGCCTCCACCACATCCTCTGTCAGCTCATTCCATACACGTACCACCCTCTGTGTGAAAATGTTACCCCTTGGTCACTTTTAAATCTCACCCCTTTCACTTTAAACCTATGCCACCAGTTTTGGCAAAACAAACCTTGGCTATTCACCCCATCCATGCCCCTCATGATTTCATAAACTTCTGTAAGGTCATCCCTCAGCCTCCGACCCTCCAGGGAAAAAAGCCCCAGTCTATTCAGC
Source organism: Chiloscyllium plagiosum (assembly GCF_004010195.1). Lineage (NCBI taxonomy): Eukaryota > Metazoa > Chordata > Chondrichthyes > Orectolobiformes > Hemiscylliidae > Chiloscyllium > Chiloscyllium plagiosum. The sequence continues at coordinate 31,102,102 of NC_057745.1, forward strand.
ATTTCCCTACAGCTCGAGATTAGAACCCAGGTCCCTGGTGTCTCTTGATTAATACCACAGTAACTATACCACTTAGCCATCAGCTCCCCATTTGTACCATTCGCTTCCTGAACTTACTGAAATAAATGGCCCAGATGTTCCAATGGATCCTGACAGGGTGAGTTGTGGTGTACATTTTAAGATTCCCAGTACATCTTGAGTCTAGGCATAAAATAAACTGGATTTCAATCAACTCAATCACAAATAAAACACGCTCTTATACAAGTAACAATTCTGGTTATTTCACTGCAAATAAATGTTTATATCCTCGAGCAAGACATTATCTTAAACTATATTTACAATGTCCAATAAAGAGTCAATTTCTCTCTTATTTTATCTTGCAGTCTCTGAGTGAAATAATACCTTATCAGCCCTTTTAGCAAGCTGAGGCAATAAAGAATTCCCATATCAAGTTGTTACAAATCAACTCATGGCCCGATCTTATAATTCTCAGCAACTAGTGGATTTATCTCACTTCCCTCTTCAGAACCGAGTCAAGTTCCTTCCAATCAGGCAGATCTTTCAGGCGTCAAAGCCAATCTCCCCAACAATTCGAGATAAACCCATGTATATTTCTGTGCTAATTAAAGTATTGACATTTCTGCTATGTGGCAAAGTGGTAATGTCCCTAACTCAGGGCCAGGAGGCTTGGGTTTTAGTCCCACGTGCTCCAGAGGTATGCAATAACATATCTGAACAGGTGGATTAGAAAATATCGATATGCCTGCCCTGTTCACCTCCATCTAGAATGAGAGTTGTAGAGGTTCTCACTGATGTTCCTTGAACTGCATTCCTGTGATCGGAGTGGTGCTGATTTGGGCCTGCATTTGAGCAGGTGATAATCAGCCTGACTGGTTGTTAGGGCCATTTCGAAGGGCAGTTAATGATTAATGACATTGCTTCATGCCAGGACACACATACCACACCAGGTATGGATGGCAGATTTCCTCCCCTGAAGGACATGAGTGAACCAGATGGATTTTGATGATAATCTGGTAGTCCCATGATCATAATTAATGAGACCACCAATTTATTCTAGATTGTAACAAATGCTGGAGGTGATCACATTCCATGAGATAACTTTAAAAATAAATGATTTGTTGAAGTTGAATTCTCCCAGCCGCCTTGGCAAGATTTGAACCAATGGCTCTGGAACATTAATCCCCTGCTCTGGTATTTTGAAGAATAGAAGGTGACTTCATTGGAACAAGCAGGTTTTAGATTATATTAGACTCCCTACAGTGTGGAAACAGGCCCTTCGGCCCAGCAAGTCCACACCGACCCTCTGAAGAGTAACCCACCCAGACCCATTTCCCTCTGACTAATGCACCTAATACTACAGGCAATTTAACACGGCTAATTCACCTGACCTGCGCATCTTTGGACTGTGGGAGGAAACCAGAGAACCCGGAGGAAACCCACACAGACGAGGGGAGAACGTGCAACCTCCACACAGTCACCCGAGGCTGGAATTGAACCTGGGACCCTGGTGCTGTGAGGCAGCAGTGCTAACCACTGAGCCACCGTGCCACCCCCCTTCAGACAGCTTGGCATGATTGGCAAGGTTTCCCTGGCTGCAGATATGGAGGGAGTGGGTTCAGCATTCAAGGATTGTTGTATGACCACAATGACTTGGTCAATTAGGCCTGGGACAAAGACAAATTTCTTGGCTCAATGGGTTGCGTATCATTAGAATTCTTGATCATAGAGTAGTTATCATGCAGTCCATTGAGCCTGTCCCAACATTCAATATGTTCATGACTGATTGAGTACTTCAATGCCTTTTGCCCATCCCATTCTATTACCCTATATGCCACTGATAAGCAGTAATCTATCAATCTCAAAGATAAACATACTCAAAGACTGAGCTACCACAGCCCTCTGTGGTGGTGTGAATATTAATGTGTCATGGCCTCTGAATATTCTTTGCTGTCGTGCATTCTGGGGAACGTAATAAAAAAGTTAATGGCATATAGGTATAATGTAGATTGCATGACTATCTCTTCAATCAGAGTCGAGCAAATTGTTCAACTGAAGTCTCAGAGTCGCTGTCATGGGGATTGCTACTTGTTGATCACTGTGTCCTCATGTCACACGTGGAGCATGGCCTTTAAACGATCATGAGCTGTTTTCAAAAGCAACCGATGGTAATCTGTCAGATAAACCATGTAGTGTACATATATGTATATATATATATATACAGGTGCACAATCCTTTATCCGAAATGCTCGGGACCAGCTGGTGTTCGAATTTCAGAATAAGTGACGGTTTGATGGTGAAATTTTAAAAAGCCTTTCCGGAGGAGCAGACTGACTGAGTAAAACAGGCCCCCGAAACAGAACTGAGACCTGCCAGTGCTGGGCCGCGCCCACTCATGTCACGTCTGAGTGAGTGTGGAATTGGGTTAACTGTTTGCGTGCCCAACAACCTTGTTAATCAGAAAATAAAAACTGCACAAAAAAAAAAGCCTTCGGGCTTTGGAGCTTTTTGGATTTCAGGATTTCGGATAAAGGATTGTCTCACACACATATATTTTATAGGAGTATCATTCATTATAAGTTTGGGTTATTATGTGATTTCTGAGTGTCTGAAGTTAATAATTTACTTGCAAACATTTCAATTGCCATGAAGACTTATTTTAAAATTTGTGAATGGCACCACTCAATTAGCAGCACTAAGGAGATTTTGTTAATCAATACGCTTTCAGGTCTGTTAGAAATTTCTAGACTTATGGAATCTATATCTTGGAGAGATTTTTTTTTTAGTTTTACTTTGTTTTCTGAAGTTCTTGGTGGAGATATTTGTATAAAGCCATGCTCCCAAGCAGAGGATAATATGGTAAAATTGAATTACCTTAGAGTAAAAAATTAGTAATTGTCCTCAAACTAGAAACGTTAGGATAAAACCCTGAAGAGGACTTTGGAATGGAAAATAGTGTGTGCAATAATCTGTACATGTTAAAAAGATCCAGAATGCAGATAGAAACTTGTGTGATCCCCCAGATGCTTTTGACAGTAAGTATCTTTCACATATGAAGGAGGGAAGCTTGTTGCCCTTACAGGCTGCAGTAAGATTTATTTGATGGTTGGGGTGTGGTACTGAGATCTCTTCAGAGGTCCTGTGGGTTGGTGCAAACTCTCAGCTTTCCAGGTTGCTGCCGTTCTGCTAATCCATTCTGTAGGAATCGTCACTTCCTTGATAACTCCCTGTCTTTCTGGCTCTTCTGTCTCATCTTTCAAGCTGGCCTTGAGGGAAGCTGGAATTTCTTCACTGGATGCTAAATTGTTATCACACTCTCGGCTACTTAGAGATGATCTTCTTCAGGAAGATGTCCTAATGATGTATACATTATTGTGCTCTGCTTGTTAACTATGTTCAAACATAATGAAAATTGCTTTTGCCATATGAAGGGAGACCAGGTGATTGGAACCAGGTGGACCTTGTTGACGACGAGATCCTTGATTGAGGTTGTTAACTTGGGAGAAAGTGATGCAGGAGATGCTGGAGATCAGAGCTTTAAAATGTGTTGCTGGAAAAGCGCAGTAGGTCAGGCAGCATCAAAGGAGCAGGAGAATCGACGTTTCGGGCATAAGCCCTTCTTCAGTTAAGCCCTGGCTGACCACTTTAAACAAGGGATTTACAATCTCCTCAGCTGAGAACTGATTCTGAGCTGGTTGGCCACAGCCAGTGTACACTGTTGTTGGTTTCAGTTTTTTTTTGGGGGGGGGGGAAACCTGATTCCTGATTCCTGATTCCTGAACTGGCTGATACATATAGCCAGTTTGTTAAATGGCGTTTTTTTTGTGAGGACTGATTTCTAAACTGATTGATCTTCACAGTCAATGTGTTTCAGGTGTAATTTAGTTCTCATTAGGGAACTGTTGTTTCACTGGCTGGTTACAGCTTACGTGTTACTCTTTTCTTTTTATATTGTGAAAAGGACTATACTGATTTTGTGGGAGGGCTTAGCTCTTGGACTCTGGTTTTCTTTTTTTTTTGTTGCTGTTTGGACTGAGGCCCTGTGAGAGCACCTTTTGAGAGCACTGTTCCCCTGTGGGTAGGCCTGGCCCTTTGTCAGTGGACTAGGCCTCAATAAAGACAGAAGACCTGTGTATAGGGCTGGGAGGTTAGCATTTGCAGTGTTCTGGTGTGGACTCTGCCTGTTGGAGTGGACCATCCTCTGTGAGCTAACTGCATCTTTTTATAACGAATTGTATTTCAGTGTGTGGGCCTGATCCTCTGTGGATGGACCATGCCTCAATGGAGACTGAACACCTGTGTGTGTGCTGTGGGGTGTGTATTTGCTGCCTTCAGGAGTCAACTGTGCATACTAGAGTAGACTCTGCCTTCGGTTGTGGACTCAGTTTCTGGCAATGGACTCTACATTTTGAAGAGAACTGTTTATGGTAATGGACTGTGTACCAGAAGGGACACCGTTTGTTGGTTGTGTCTTGTTGAGGTTATCACCTGCATTGTCTTGTGTCCCTGGGTCTGGCAGGCCTTACTGTGAGCTGGGAGGCTCATAGGTCATCCTGAAAGCTGTCACCCTGAGAGCCGGAGGGTGGGTAGGCCATTCTGAGCGCTGTTGTCCCAAGAAGGGGTGATCGGGACAGGCTGTCCTCGAGGTGGTCAGAAGGTGTGTCAGGGCAGTCCACAGGCTGGATGGTGTATCGGGGTGGGTGAGAGCCCAATGGTATGTGGGGCAGACCGAGAGCTGAAGGGCAGGTAGGCTGTCCTCAGCGCTGTCACCCCGCCAGGTACCAGGGCGGGCTGTCCTAGAGGTGGCCAGAAGGTGTGAAGGGTGTTAGGGAAGCTGGAAAGTGGATAGGCGTACTGATCACTGTCATCGGGGAGGGGAGGGTGGGGGGGCGTAGGCGAATGGGCTGTCCTCGAGGTGGTCAGAAGGTGTCAGGGAGGACCGAGAGCTGGAAGGGGGCATAGGGGTGGACTGCCTTAGAGTGGCTGGAAGGTGGAATGGATGGGGAGGTTGCTGAGGTGTCTATGATATATGCACTGTTTTATTGTTCAGCTAATCGGACTGTCTGCATGCGATTGCATTCACTGCTTTCCTCTTAATGATGTAAGGTGAGATTCCTTGTTTCCCTGTGAACTGGTTGTACAGTGGGGTTTGGGTGGTCTGCCTTTGCTGCTCCTTTCCCCTGTAAATTGCTGTTTCTTGTATACAGCTGGTAATGTTAACTGTTTGTTTGTATTTAATACTGGTAAAAAAAATATAACCAGGGGATTTAGAATCTCCTCAATTGAGGACTGACACTAAGCTGACTGGCCACAGCCAGTGTACTGTGCACAGGTAGATAAAGGGGGTCTCAGTGACGCAGTACTGACCTCCGTGCACTTATTTCACAATCCAAGTTTCAATTTGCCCCTGTTGGGATGTTGGCATCTATCTATGATCTGGAACTCCAGAGCTCTGTTCGTGTCATTGCATTGGTCTCTGAGTCGTCTGTGTTCCCAGCAAGGGTACGGTGCCATCATAAAGTCTCAACTTTACTCTGAGGCTTTGTTTTTGGATTGTCATGTTCAGCCACTTCACACAGGCCTGTAAAGGTCATAATGTTGTAGTCTTCACCTGACAGTGTATATCTCTCATAAGAAAATAAAAACCAGGAGTAGGCCATTCAGCCCCTCAGGAATGCTCCTCTATTTGATATAATCATGGCTGATCACATCTTGGCTTCAACTCCACTTAGGTGACTGGTCCCCATAAAATTTTAACTTATTATTAATTAAAAATCTGTATCTCCTTAAGTTGACTCCATGTCCTAGCATCCACCACACGAAGGGGTAGTGAATTCCACAGATTCACAACCATTTCAGAGAAGTAATTTCTCCTCATCTTTTTTAAATCTGAAACTATCTCTTATCCTGAAATTATGACCTCTCATCCTCGATTACCCACAAGGGGAAACCTCCTGTCTATGTCAACTGTGTCAATCCCCTTTGGCATTTTATATACTTCAATTAGATCTCCTCTGTCTTCCAAACTTACCTAAATTTCACTTTACGACCTGACTGAACCAGCCTGTTAAACGATGTAGAGTGATTTGTCAGAATCGTCAGCTGATCTCTCTTCTGTTTACCTGCTTGCTGTGCCTCCCGCCAGTCAGACAACTGTGAGCAAGTTAGTTAGCTTGCATGAGCACACTGCTTCCCCTGTACTGGAAATGCCTTCAGCTCCTTTTTGATTTGGAGGTGCTGGTGTTGGACTGGGGTGGACAAAGTTTAAAAATCACACAACACTAGGTTATTGTCCAACAGGTTTATTTGGAAGCACTAGCTTTCAGAGTGCCGCTCCTTCATCAGGTAACTTGGTATTGTAATTTTTAGCTGCATCTCCTTTGTGAAAAATCCTCTACGCCCTTTGTCTGTAATCGTTGTGACCCTTAGTGCCTGCAGCATCTATCAACACAATGCAATGCCTGGCCTGCTCTGTCTTGTTTACGCACTCACTGCTTGTTAAAACCTCCGTGCTTCTGCACGATTCAAATACAATTCACAGGATTCTGAGAGCTGTATTAATACAGTCATGTATTGATCAATAGACTCTTTTCCACCTTGGACACTAATGCTGAACACAGTGTAGATTATTTAAGTTCAGTCAGGGTTCAAAATAAATACAGAACAAATGTCGGTTATCCAAATGTCAATTATCAAAATTTTGCATTATCCGAGCAAGATCTCCAGGTCCTGTAAAAATGTTATCTATTATCCAAACAATGCATTATCCGAGCAATCAGTTGTCCAAACAAATATTCACTGTCTGTCTCGTTTGGATAATCGAGGTTCTGTACAGGGTTCAAAACATGGCTTCCAAAGCTGTCAAAATCTCTGCAGTCTTGATCTTTCTGTTTTTCAAAGACACTGTGAAATACACGTTGCCCCTCAATACCAAAGCGTTTCAGGAAAAAATGGCAAATGTCTGCTGCCCTGTGTCATTTCACCCTCCCCAATCTCAATTCCCCCACCAGAGGAAAATATTCCTCTGGGTCTACTCATAATTAGACAGATGGTGTAGAACTTACCCAGCAATCACTGCATGGAATTAACCCCAATGTAATGGGCTCCTGTGCCAATGCCAATCAGCCCATAGAGTTGAGTCAGATGCCAAGGCCCTGCCAGTCTCTCAGAATCCACCCTTCCCTCACTGAAATAGTGCGACCGCCTTGCTAAGAGCCCTCAGATTGAAGCAAGATTTATAGCGATCTGAAACACACATTAGCCAGCTCAGCACACTTGATGTGTATCAGACTCTGTAAAGCTGATTGAAATTCCAGAAGGTTTGCAGACCCAAGCAGAGCTGAGCATTTTTTCTATCTCCCTGATTCAGTGATCCCCCGTGATGTTATTTCAATCAGCCTGCGCGAACAGTGTTAGCTCTAATGTGGCAATATACTTCAGCTGATGGAAAGGCCAGACTTCACTGAGTCAGCGAGACAGGCACTAATCTCTGACGTCCTCCTCTCCCATTCCATCTTCTCCTTGGTCAGCTGTTCTGTCAAGTTGAAAAATGGCCCCTGCACTCACAAACTGGACAGCCTTGAGCTGACGCAAATGACAAAAATGTACAGCAAGAGGCAGTGCGACTTCACCAGACGACCGAGCAAGCTGAACAAGACACGGGATAAAGCAAAATCTACTGTGTTCCTTAAATTCTATCCTTTGTTTGCTGTGGTTAGGATGGCGCAGTGGCTTACACTGCTGCCTCACAGTGCCAGGGACCCAAGTTTGATTCCAGCCTCATCTGACTGTGCAGACTCCACACAGGCGTTCTCCCTCTGGCTACTCCAGTTTCTTCCCACAGTCCAAAGATATTCAGGTTAGGATGGATTGTCCACGCTAGATTGCCCATAGTGTCCATGGATGTACAAGCTAGGTGGGTTAGCTATGAGAAATGCAGGTGACTGGGTCTGGGTGGGATTGTCTTCAGAAAGTTGATGGGCTGAGTGACCTCTTTCTGCTCTGTCGGGATTCTCAATATCTGAAATTGCAAAGCTTCGAAATAAGAAGCTGGAGGCTAGGCTTTGACTTTCAAGAATATGTGCCTGTAATTCTAGTTGAAATTCTTCTGATCATACACTCTTACCTCCATCAGTGTCCCATTGCTGTTAAAGGCTATTTTAGCTGATTCTCTCAGTCCTTGGGAAGATACAGCTGTCTAAGGCGAGGTCATTCAGTACATTCAACGCTAAGGTAGACAGATTTTTAATCAATAAGGGTTATGGGGGAAACATTTAATAAGTGGCGTTGAGGATTATCAGATCAGCTGTGATCTCACTGAATGGCAGAGCAGACTCGATGGGCTGAATGGCCTCCTCCTGCTCCTGTGTCTTAGAGCATTTGCTGAAAGTCTGAATAATTTGAGTCTATCCTTTCAAGAGTTCAGAAGATTATCAGGTAATGTTATTGAAACTTTCTGAGGGGGTTTGACAGGTCAAACGTGGACAGGCTATCGGCCCCATGGCTGGGCAATTAAGAACACTGGGCCCAGGTTCAGGAGAAAGAACAAACAACACCACAGCACAGGAACAGGCCCTTCCGCCCTCCAAGCCTGTGCTGATCCAGATCCTCTATCTAAACCTGCTGCCTACTTTCTAAAGATCTGTATCCCTCTGCTCCCTGCCCATTCATGTATCTGTCTAGATACGTCTTAAATGATCCTTTTGTTCCTGCCCCTACCACCTCCACTGGCAACACGTTCCAGACACCCCCCACCCTCTGCATAAAGAACTTTCCAGAAATATCTCCTCTAGCTCAGCATAAAGCACCAGTCATATTGTACCTGCATGAAGAGAAATCACTTCACTTCAAGAGTTGCACACATTTGGAATGTTCTATCCCAATGGATTGTTAAGGTTCCATTGTCAAATATCTTCAAAGTTAAAAATCACACAACACCAGGTTCTATTCCAATGGGTTTATTTGGAAGCACTAATGTTGGGAGCAGGACAGATTCCTGATGAAGGAACAGCGCTCTGAAAGCTACTGCTACCAAATAAACCTGTTGGACTCTAACCTGGTGTTGTGAGATTTTTAAATTTTTGGACACCCCAGTCCAACACCAGCTGCTCGACATCATGAATGTCTTTAAGGTTGGCTGATTTTTGGCTTGCTTGGAACCAAAGGATTTCTGAAGCAGACAGGAAAGTTAAGTTGAAGTCTAGGCTGAATTACAGAGCACATTCAGTAGGCTGTTGGTCTATCCTGCTTCTCTCTCTGATGTTCTTATTGACCATATGGACACAAAGGTGGCCATCCAGCCTAATGTGCTGGTGCTAGTTGTTCGAGTGAACTGCTCAATGAGTCCAAATCCCACTTTTTTTTTCTGCATGATTCTGCAAAAGTTTCCTTTAACATGTGCACCTTCTTTCCTTTTGGAATCTCACTCAGGAAGTGCAGTCCAGATCAGTTCTGAAGGTGGGTGACTCGACTCAAAAACATGAATTCTGTTTAATGCGAGCAGACCTGCTGAGGTTCTCCAGTAATTTATTTCTCTTTCATTCCACTTGCCTGTTTTCAAAATTTCATATTTAACCTCTGGGTTTGTTAGCCAATTTTCTTCAATCTGTGTCCTCTAGTTCCCAACTTTCCTGCCTCATTTCTCACTATTCATGCCATCAAAACCCAAATCACTAGATCAATGAACATAGAACATTACAGAGCAGTACAGGCCCTTCAGCCCTCAATGTTGCACCGACCTGTGAAACCAATCTGAAGCCCATCTAACCTACACTATTCCATTCTCATCCGTATGTTGAATGTGTTGCTGGAAAAGCGCAGCAGGTCAGGCAGCATCCGAGGAGCAGGAGAATCGACATTTCGGGCCAGAGGCCTTCATCAGGAATGAGGCCTGATGAAGGCCTCTGGCCCGAAACGTCGATTCTCCTGTTCCTTCAAAGTTTGTGCGAAGATTTGTAGCTCGGGTGCTCGTTGTTGTGGTTCTGTTCGCCGAGCTGGAAGTTTTTGTTGGAAACGTTTCGTCCCCTGGCTAGGCGACATCATCAGTGCTTGGGAACCTCCTGCGAAGTGCTTCTTTGATGTTTCCTCCGGTGTTTATAGTGGTCTGTCCCTGCCGCTTCCGGTTGTCAGTTTCAGCTGTCCGCTGTAGTGGTTGGTATATTGGGTCGAGGTCGATGTGTTTGTTGATGGAGTTGATGGAGTTGTTGATGGAATATACCAACCACTACAGCGGACAGCTGAAACTGACAACCGGAAGCGGCAGGGACAGACCACTATAAACACCGGAGGAAACATCAAAGAAGCGCTTCACAGGAGGCTCCCAAGCACTGACGATGTCGCCTAGCCAGGGGACGAAACGTTTGCAACAAAAACTTCCAGCTCTCCTGCTCCTTGGATGCTGCCTGACCTGCTGCGCATTTCCAGCAACACATTCTCAACTCTAATCTCCACCATCTGCAGTCCTCACTGTCTCCCATTTTCATCCATATGTCTACCCAACAACCATTCAAATGCCCTTAAAGTTGGCAAGTCTACGACTGTTGCAGGTGGTCCATTCCATGCCCCTACTACTCTCTGAGTAAAGAAAATACCTCTGACAGCTGTCCTCTCACGTCTCAGTGTAAATATATGTCCCCTCGTGTTAGCCATCACAATCTGAGGGAAAAAGGTTCTCACTGTCCACCCTATCTAACACTCTGATTATCTTATGTCTCAATTAGGTTCATGAGAGGATATTTCATTTTCAAAATGGTGCTGCGTTTTATCCATCAGGAAAATCTGTGCCTTGTCTGGACTTGGGTCAATTTTTTTAGCAAAACAGATTCATTACAGTCCATGATATATTGCTAGTCTTTACTAAATCAACTACCTATTGGTCTGAGTCTTCCTATTTGGTCAGAATCTCTGTTTCCCACATTGGATAAAACATTGACCGCTTACCTTTGGAGGAGATCTCTGGGTGAACTCCTGGGATAGGAATCTTCCCAGATGGAATGTGGTCCAGGACAGCATTTCCATGCAGGTAGCAATAAAGGGAGACCACAGTCCCTTTTTACATCAGTGGGTGCAGTATTATGTGCTTTTAAGGTTCTAAAGCCATGTTTGCAGCTACTGAGTGAAGTTTAGTGTGTAAGGGAACTGAGGGAATATAGGGGCATGTAAGTGGTGGGAAGTGTTTGGTTCTAGTGGTAGGTAAATGGGGTGAGGGGGGAAATAATGCACCAGGGAGGAGGGCAGTGTGCTGATGAGGGGATTGGATGGCTTGTTGGTAGGATGATGGAGTAACAAGTAGGTGAGGATGTGGGGTGCCAGTTGGTCACAGTGTAGGGTAAAGAGGGATACGATTGGTTCGAGTGTCGGCTAGATAAAGTTACAGAGATTGATCACTGTATAGAGTGATGAGGGGTCCAGATGGCTGACGGGTAGCTGCGCAGGGCAGATGTGGGGTCCAGATGGTTAAGGTGTCAGGTGATGATGGAATGGTGACTGGTGAGTGGATGGGTAGAGGATGGGGATGTGGGTGATTGTTGTGGGCACGTTGTTGGGTCAGATGAAGATGGGTGCTGTCAAATAAAAGCAAAATGCCTAGGATGCTGAAATCTGAAACTCAGCAGGCCTGGCAGCACCTGTGAAGAGAGAAACACAGTTAACGTTTTGAATCTGCAATGACTTTTATTAAGAACTCTGGGGGGAGCTTGGGAAGTTGGCTCAGGAAAAGAATTGGAAGTGGGAGTCAGGATTTGGGATTTGTACGGTGAATTGGGAAGGCCATGGGAATGGATGGTTGGAGTGGGCTCTGGATGGGGGGGGAGGGGGGGGGAAGGGTGCAAAACTGAAAAGGATCTAGACTTAATCAAAAGGGAGAGGAGTCTGGAGGTGAGAGGGGTTGGCGGGGATTGGGTAGTGGGGTTCCATGATATACATGGAACGTAAGTGGTGACTCAGTTGAGTTTAATAACTAGGAGTTAGAGCAAGTTTTAATCTTCCTTATATAGAGTCATAGAGATGTACAGCATGGAAACAGACCCTTCGGTCCAACCCGTCCATGCCGACCAGATACCCCATCACAATCTAATCCCACCTGCCAGCACCCGGCCCACATCCCTCCAAACTTTTCCTATTCATATACCCATCCAAATGCCTTTTAAATGTTGCAATTGTACCAGCCTCCACCACTTCCTCTGGCAGCTCATTCTATACACGTACCACCCTCTGCATGAAAAAGTTGCCCCTGAGGTCTCTTTTATATCTTCCCCCTCTCAACCTAAACCTATGCCCTCTAGTTCTGGACACCTCCACCCCAGGGAAAAGACTTTGTCTATTTATCCTATATGCCCCTCATAATGTTGTTAACCTCTATAAGGTCACCCCTCAGCCTCCGACGGTCCAGGGAAAACAGCCCCAGCCTGTTCAGCCCCTCCCTATAGCTCAAACCCTCCAACCCTGGCAACATCCTTGTAAATCTTTTCTGAACCCTTTCAAGTTTCACAACATCTTTCCGATAGGAAGGAGACCAGAATTGCATGCAATATTCCC